>NC_051162.1:14097707-14356064 GCF_013339745.2 Dermacentor silvarum
TTTGGCATAACTGGGCGAGATTGCGAGATGCGGAGACCAAGATGGGCACCCCATGTCTGTTTGCAACTTTCTTTAGGTTGTGGGATACCTGGTGCAAATATGGCACAACTTCAGGCCTTGGCATTCTGTGTGCTTTCTCTGCCCGTTTCGTTTGCTTCCCTGTCCTGAGTTTCTGGAGGAGTAGTGTTTCGCTGAATTGCTGCTCCAGAAACTCGAGTAGAAAGCAAACAAAATGGGCAGAGCTAGCACACAGAACGCCAGGGCTTGAAGTTGTGCCATATTTGCCCCAGGTATCCCACAACCTAAAATACGTTTCAAACAGACATGGGGTGCCTATCTTGGTTTCCGCACCTCGCAACCTTGCCCAGTTATGCCAAAGTGTACTATGTGATAGTAGCAAGAAGTGTGGTTGCTCGAAGAAACATGCCAGGCGATACGTAAAATGTGCTACTGGAGTAGTGTACAGAATGCTGCTATCTTTAAGCAAGAGCTACGTCGGCTAGACAAGATGCTGCGTAAATCAGCATGCGTGGGAACACAAGCTGTCTTTAAAAAGTACAGACAGGGGCGCGCATTTGCCTGCCCACTGCCAAGCACATCAGTGTGAGCCATGGCTAGACCCGATTAGGATTATAGGCAGAAGTAAGGATGCAGCTGCACAAAATTATTACAAGCCAGAAGCCTTTCACATTAGAAACTTGGAGCATAAATGTATCAGCGACACGTTGGTTACCCTCTTTCCCTCAGGGAGTCATCTTATTGAAAGAATGATGCGGGTGCGCATTTGAAGTTTTTTTATTTATATTCAATGTGCCTGTGTCACAATAAATACCGTATTTACTCGAATCTAGGCTGACTCCGATTCTAAGCCGACCCCCCAAAAGTTCTAAGTCCGAAAAAAAAACTTACCTCGAATGTAGGCCGAACGAAAAAGCGAGGACAGCATTCGCAAAATGAAACAGCATTTATTAAATTTGAACATGCCGAGCTCATTCTATGTCACCATCGCTGCTAGCCTCGTCGCAATCTTCCTTACTGCTGACATCTTCAAACAGTGCGCTATATTCAGTACCACCCAGCGCATTAGAGATGCTGCATTTTTGGAAGGAGCGCACGTTGCGGCGCACGCAAAAAACATCTCCCGTGGCCCCCTCCCACGACAGACCGATGCCGAAGTTCCGCCCGGCTTGAACGTTTGACGATGCCTCTACGGCTAGCTCAACTACCATATTTACTCGATTCTCACGCTTCCTCGATTGTAACGCGCACCCGTTTTCCGCGAGGAAAAATTTGGAGAAATAGATTTCCTCCCGATGCACTGATGTTGCGATGAATAAAAAAAGTCGCAGTTTCGCCCGAAAGGCGATGCATCGAATGCGGTAGCAAATTAGTAGACCGCTATTAACAAGCACGGTGTCACGCGCGCTCAAGCAAACATGAACACACTTCGCTCGTTGACCGCGGAACGAACTGTCAAAACGCTGGAGACGAAGCGCGCCTTCGTGCTAGCATGCCTCTCGCTTCAACGCGGCGAAAACACGGCGCGCGGCGAATTTACCAGTCGCAGATTGCTTTCAAGATAGGGCCAAGCCTGATCTTATCGCCGGAGTGGATCGTCGCAGATTACGTCCTGCTTCGGTCCACTGAAACCGTTCCGCATTGCTTTGCTGGCGAAAATCCTCTCCTTCTGTTTGCGCCAGTCCCGCTCGCAAGTTTCGGATTCTCCGAACGCCCGTGATGCGGCCCGATTTCTGTCCGTCTCCGCACAGATGATCACTTTCCTTTTAAATGCGGCATCGTGATGAACTCGGTACTTCATGCTGATAGATAGAGCAGACGCTGAGAACGTGAAGACACACGGTAGACTATTGCCTAAGCACGTGTACTGCAGCACACGGAGGAAGCTTCCGCATGCTACGGTAGCTAGGCACGACGCGCGTGCAAGGCGGCCATTTTGAAATGCCGACGCAGAATTAGGGTCGTGTTGAAAGTGCGCGTTAGATTCGAGTAAATACAGTATTCGTTTAGAAAGCGGCACTATAGTGGCATCGCCCATTTGGTGCCATTACGATAACGCCACACCGCGCGCCGATGCTGCACCATACCGATACTACCGATACGACGCAGATCAAAATGGCGACGTCGCTCGTGTACTTCAGCTGGCTACTGGCGCGGCTAGCAGCGGCTGCGATACTGTCTTTTCTAGATAGCGCTAACTATGCACCATATTTATCAGTTTCAGTTAAAAACTGGCGCGTTTTTTAAAATTCTCGAATCTAAGCCGACCCTAGAGTTTCGTATGTGATTATTTGAAAAAAACTATCGGCCTAGATTCCAATAAATACGGTAGCTAAAGGTTAGTGCTCACCTTGTCTTTTCTTCCCCTTATTTATGTCGATTTGTGCTAAGTGGCTATAATTCTTCTGGTTCGTAATACAAACGCAGTCAGAGCTGATATGTTTTTTTGCTAGACACTCAAAATTCATATATAAACTACGCACAGCAAGCTTGCCATATTTTGATAGAACCTACCATAAAAAAATCGTCATCGATAGCGTGACACCCTGAAATTGCGTTCCGAAAAAAAATTTCTATTAGGACCCATCACGGTGGCTCATGGCTAATGGTGGTGTTCTGTTGAGAATGAGATGGCAGGTTCCATTCCTGAGTGGCAGCAGCTGCATTCTGAAGGAGAGCAAACGCTCATCTACTTGCAGTTACATAACAAAAGAACTGCAGGTGATTGGAATTCATTCGCCTCCCACTGCAGCATCCCTCATAGCCTATATACAGTCAAACCTCGTTAATATGTACCCGCTTAATATGTAATTGTGGTTTAAACATAGTCGCGAAGATTCCCCCAGCCAGCCCCCATTGAACTCCATGTATTGGCTGACTGCTTAAGCCGTAATCGCTCATTGCCCACCAAACCGTTAGTGCATACTATTTTTGTTCCTTATCTAGACGCACAGGCACAAAATCTGCAAAATCTCATGTGCGCAGACGTTTGATTCTCAAGTTGCGAATCCCGGACGACAGCTGCCAGCGATAGTGAACTTAAAACATGGCCATCATGACGTATTTCTTGCTCATGCAGCTGTCGCTGATTGCTGCACACAAAAGCATGGCCTTCAAAATTAATTCTCGGTAACGCGAAGAAGCCACCGGTAGGGGGTGCAAATTCGCTGTCACCGTCGAATCCAATTCAAGTAGCAACCACGTAGAAGCACATTTTATTGCGAAGAGCATTTCTGCCGTCACCGTGGACGTCGCTTTGAAGTCCAAACACGGCAACATCGTCACCGAGCGCCATACGGTGTATGTGCGAGCGAAAGCTTGCGAGGTGTTCTGTGGGTCAGCCGCCTATCTCGCGCATGCGCGCGAGGGAGAAAGGCGGGGCAGAAGCGCGCTGCTTCTGTCGTGTCCGGCAGGGGAGGCGAGAAAGGGAGGGGCTTACTTTGGCGGCGGTCGCCGTATCTTCAAAGCGATCTGCTGCGTGGAAAAAGTGCGCGCCCGCACTGGCCTCATCTTCAAAGCGACCTGCAGACAATGTGCAACTAGCGATGCACTGTGCTCTCGACGTCTAGTTCGCGTTGAAGCGAGACGGCACGCTCGCTGCTGCTGCTGCGCCTCCTCTCTCGGCATTGTGACAACAAATTTCTGCGGTCATCGAGCGAGATGTGTTCATGTTTGCCAGTGCATGCATTACACCGGGCTTGTTAATTTAGTTAGTAAGCGGGGCCTCATGGGCAAACTGGCTCGCGGCCTTATCGAGTTCGAAGATGCCGTCGTCGCGGCAAGGCCGCCACGGCGGCAAGTGATGATTACCGATTTTTTGCTGCCTACGCGCAAATAAAGCCTGTCTTAGTGCGTGTTTGAGAGCATGGTGACATAGTTCTTTTCCGGCCGTTAAGTAGCCGCTAAACTGGCATAAGCGGTTAATTCTTACATCGTTTAGTGCGTACCTAAACGTTGTGCCCGGCCAACTACGTAATAACGAGGTTTGACTCTATATGTAGTGCGTTGCTTTGGGACGGTAAACCCCATCACTTGAATTTTTGCTATTGAGCAAATGTTGTCAATGAGAGATTATTACCCTGCTGTGTATTTCCTTGTCTCACTGAACAAACGTACAGTTGGATTTCTTTTCGTACTTTTTCATACTTGTAGGTGCACCTTGGGCCAGGCATTTCCATCCCCGAGACAAAGCTGGCCTTTATTATGAAGGCTGGCCACGAGATGAAGGTGGCCAGAGAGATGGCACGAGTTTTTTGGACCACAAGCGAGCTGGAAATTCGCTGCTTGACAGGGCAGCCCAGCCGGAGAACTCCAGATAGCGTTGCAAAGCAGCAGGCAACGCCTAATAAGATCACCGCCATAATGAGTAAGTATAACCTTGCAGAAATTCATGCCCCCTTTTAATACCAGTGGTTTCTACGAGCCTGTGCTTTACAAAAACCGGAACAGTTATTTACGGGTTTGCATAGTGGTCATATGGTGTGGGGACCAGATAATATACAGTAAAACCTTGTTAAAAGAGACACTCAAGGGACCTGGGAAACGCCTCTTGTAGCCAAAAATTCTAAAAACACTGAGTACACAGACTAGATAACTTTATTATACATCAGCATCGAAGTGTGTTTTAGATGTGATGTTCGTCAGCATCAACTGCCGACACTTTCTGCCCTGCAATGTCCTCGTCATCGTCATCCGGTTCATCTTCTAGGGCACATGCACCATTTACTTGCGTGAGGATTGCATGATCTGTAAGCTCTTCGGAGCACACGAGGTCCACATCTGCAGACACAAACTCCTCGAAAGATTCTGGAACGTCTGCGGTCTCTTGGATGCAGGCCCAAGCTTTATCTTCATGGCAGTTTTCCACAGGATCTTCTATCCTGGGTTGGATGGAAGATTCGTGTCTGGGTTGTGTCTCTTCTAAACAGTGAAGAACTTACTCTAGGGACCTAAACAGTTGTTCTTAATAATGGATCGAGTGTCTCTTGTAATCATGTTTCTTGTATGCGATGTTGTTAACATGGCGAACATAGGAAAACCAACCACACCATTTTCAAATGTCTCTTATAACCAAGTGTCTCTTGTAACCATGTCTCTTGTAACGAGATTTTACTGTATTAATGCAGCCATGGTTTAGCTGCAAAAAATGTTTTAATGTGTTTGCACAATGTGTAATAAAGGTGATGTCCTTTTTGCAGAAGTTTGCAGGTTTTGAAAACTGCTACCTGCGACTAACTTATCTCAATTAGGTCCAAAGGTCGAGCTTACTGCTGGTACTGCGTAAGCGTCAAGAAGCGTTCGAAAGTGTTCGCATGCGTAATGTGAAGAGACCAGCCTCCTTTATTATTTTGTTTCCTTTTCTTGCTCTGAAGTACCCTAGCTTCCAGAGGATATTCTGCATGCTCTGTGTTTTATAGAAATGCACAAGTTCTGCTATGGCTGGCTATTTGTGCACTGTAGGCTCCTTGCGTGCGATGTGGCCGTGACCTGTGCTTTATATCTTGCTGGCATATTTAGGGGAACCTCTCAGAAGAAAGTGGGTTGTTTGAATTTCCATCTGCTTCTACAGCATACATTGGTGTGATACTTTGCAGGCATGATTGAAACTGTGCATTCATCTGTTTTGCAATGCCTACATACCTGGTGAGATGCCCTTTAAGGCAAAATGTTTATCAATTGACATTGTGCCATGCTGCAAGTGCCAACTACCCAATGCTACCTATGAGCACAAGCGCAGAGCAGCTTTCAGAGTGTGTGATTGGAAGCCCAAAGTGACAGCAGCATATTAGAGACAAACCAGTGGTGGTTCTGTGTGACACACCACAGTTCGAGAACTTGAAAACTCAACGGGACCTCAGCCCAATTGATGTGTACTATTGTAATCACTCAAATCAATTTGATGTTTTTACATGCTGTGAAAAATATGGCTCCAAATGTTTAGAAAAAGTTTTTTGCTTAGATATAAAACCTGTCACCATTTAGTTGGTTCAATGTACTTGTAAACATCCAACGAAAGCTTTGAGACTTCGTTTTTGAGAGCGAACGATATGTACTACTGGGTATAGCTGAAAGGTACCGCGCTTTTTCCTGGTAAAAGCACTCCCAGATCTAAACCTACTTAACTCCAAATGAGCGAAGTAATATATTTCTGTGACCAGCAGCCACAGCACGTCACTTGTGCTTGTGACCAAAACATAGTAGTATGTTGCCATCTATAGAAGCCGAAATATGTACAATTGGCATGTTATTTGATGTAAACCTACATCCACGAGTTGTAGTCTATGAAGTAGTAGGTATTTAGTAGAAAATGTAGCTATATCGAGAACTACACTTGGAAGCATATGCAGTGCGACTTCTATGGCCGCAACACTTGTGTAGCTTCCACACCATTACCTGATATAAGTATAAAACTGAGTACAGTCTTCTCTGAAGCATGTGCGAAGTGGCACGCTTTGTGGTATGCCTTTTCACTTGTGCACCCAAAATTCAATGCTTGCAATGCCACGCTCCTGCGAAGTATGCAGAAAGTGTCCTCATTTCAAAAAGTATAGTTTCATTGCCTCATACCTTATCACATGCTCCTTGAGCTGCATATGATATTAAGCTCAGTGGAATGGAACTGGTTGAGTGCACATACGTAAAGGGGCTGCATGTTGTTATGTATTGGCCAGAACTGCAGTTAGCTTGATAGTGAAATGTGCATTGGAGGCAGAATGCAAACTTTTTATATCTATAGAGGTATATTTCACAAGGTAATCAGCGATTCAGTTTTATCACTCGTCAAACGGATAACCTGGCTGTACACTTGCCTTCAGTATTGCACATCATGTTCCAATGCATGCAGAGCCAAACGCAATGGGAAGCATGTGCAAACTGACATATGCCTTGTGGTAAGCCTTTTCACTGACGCCCCCATCATTCAGTGCCTGCGATTCCCTCTCCGAAGGATGCAGGAAGTGTCCCGATTTCAAAGAGTGGTCTCACTGCAGTGTTGCATATATGCATTGAGCTGCATAAGATGATCCTACTCGTTTGAATTGAACTGGACAAGTGCAGAGAAAATAAAGCAAGTGCATGTTGTGCTGTGGTGAGTGCCACAGCTCACTTAACAGCGAACATTGTAAGGTACAAAGGTATATCTTATTGGGCAATTTCTGATGACAAACCCTATGGCAGTGCATGTCGGTAACCTTTACAATCGGTATTATAGAAAATGCTACATGGCGAGTCTTTGAGAGGACTAATGTGCTCAAGGAACATGTAGACAAAAGCTCGCCACAAGGTGTGAAATGGGTACCTGTGATGGAATGTATTGCTAGCTCTTGAGCAGAAATTTATTAAATGCATGTTTTATTACATGTGGAGCAAGTAAAGTTTTATTGCTCCGGTACGTATGTCTGCTGAAAGCGGTCTGATATAAGGACATTTCATTTTCTACTCTGTTGCATCCCATTTAATAAGGCTGTTTGCTAATGTGAAAAGTTGGGCGAGTTGTGATTAAGTATCATACGTACCGTATTGGTGAAGCAGCGCACTGACCAAGACAAAGTTACAAGACACAGTGTCGTGTATTCTTGTGTCTCTCCACTTTGTCCTGTTCAGTGGGCTGCTTCACTAATACGGTATGATGAAGGCTGTTTGCATGTCGACTTCATTATAATTGCTTAATTGTCATGTGCTTTTTAAATGTATTCTGGTGCATACATTTTTTCAGATGTAGTGGAAAAAATAATAGCAGAGAAAGCAAGTGACGTCCCCGGAGGGAAGCGGCGAGCACAAGCGCGAAAGGCCATCCGCGACCTGTTTGCCGAGACCGCTCGTCTAGGCCAGCGGACAAAAAGTGCCGTCTGAAGTGGGCTTTCTTCCAATTTTTTTAATAAATATATTTTTTCTCAGCAACTGTTGTCATTTCTCATGCACCGATGTGAGTACCAGCCATGTGCCATTGTTACAATTCAGTGGCCGAGCACTTCAACGTCCCCGCATCTCAGCGTGCTGGCGTCCCAGTGTGCCGGCGTCCCAGTGTGCCGGCGCCCCAGTGTGCCGGCGTCCCAGTGTGCCGGCATCCCAGTGTGCCGGCATCCCAGTGTGCCGGCATCCCAGTGTGCCGGCGTCCCAGTGTGCCGGCGTCCCAGTGTGCCAGTATCCCAGTGTGCCAGTATCCCAGTGTGCCAGTATCCCAGTGTACCAGTGTGCCAGTGCCCCAGTGTCCCAGCACTTACTGGGCCCATAATCAGGCATGGCACTGGACACTGGGTCCCAGTGGCACTGGGTTTTGCAATAGGGCCGTTTCCATTAGCTTTTCAAAAAGTGCGCCTTGACGTTCTGGGGCCTCTTCTGCCCTTGTTTTCTGCGGCGGTGCAGTTACTGTGGGTTCTCTCTGCGTAGGAACAGGGGTATGAGTCCCAGCGCTACTAACATACGGTGTTCTACTACGAACACCAGCTTTTTCAGCTTTAAGCTGTGCGATTTCTGACTTTAGCTGTCTGTTTCCTGTTAAAACCTGTATGAGCATTTACTGGATTTCAGTCAATTTAGATTCTAAGGCGGACCTGCCGTCATCTTTAACGTGTGCTTTTTGGGCAACCCTGTCCGCCCAGCCTACTTGTGAGTCTGGCGTGTTCCCCAGCGTCGTCCTCGGTGACGGCTGCTGGCCCCATCGTGGCTGGTCGCGTGACTTCGATCACGCACCGTGCCTCGGCTTGGACTTTGAGCGGGATCTCCCCTGCCGCTCTGCCCCCAAGCGTGGAAACGACCTCGAGCGGCTCCTGCTGCTGCCGGGGGCGGCGCTGACTCCTCGCTCCGTCGGCCGGCTCTGTCGCTCCAGTTGCTGCTCCCACTGCCTCTTCTTCATGATGTAGGGTGTGCGGAAGAGTTCCTTACACTTCTTGTCTCCAGTCTGGTGTTCCTTGCCACAGAGCTCGCAACGTGGCGTACACTTGTGGTCTTCTCCGGGGTTAGCCGCGCGGCAGCCCCGGCATCGCACATTCTTGGGATTTGGGCACGCGTCACCTCTGTGCCCGAGGCGCGCGCAGAGCTGGCACACTTCATGTTTTTTTCTTGTACAGCAGGCACCGATATTCGGCGCCTCTGTAAAAGACGTATTGGGGGACGTGTTGGCCTTCGAACGCTATGATGATAATGTTCGTCTTTCCCATCCTTCGCGTGCGGAGGATGCCGGGGTTGTGCTCGTTCACGAGACTTTTTTCTATGTCCTCTTGCGTTTCCTCTTCCGGTATCCCATGAATAACCCCCTTGCTGGTGTCTTCTGGCGCAGTAACGTACACCACCGTTTCATAGTCATTTGCATTAATCCTTATGGTGGTAATCTTGCTGTAGAGTACAGCCTTTTCTTTGCTCGGAGTGCTCATTGTGAGCGTATTTTGTCTGAAGTTGACGCGTAGCGTGTCTCCGCTCGCCTTGTCGTAAGTTATTTCAGCCGCACGCAGCACGCCATCGCGCACAGCGACGGTGGGTAGCTGCGTCGCGTCGAAGCCTCCGCGAGGGCGCAGCACGACCTTGAGGTCTTCCGGTGGCAACTGGGGTTGACGCGGCGCTGTCGGTTTGCGCATGCGCGGCGCTACCTTGGAGATTCCGCGCCCGCGCTCGGCAATGGCGACTCTCTCTGCGACCTCGGCAGCTTTCTTGGTACTCTTTTTTACGTGTACGTTTAGCCAACCTGGCTCCTGCATCACTTCTGGCGTGATGTCTGCAGTGAGAGGAATTGCGATGCCGATCTAGAGTCTGCTTATGCGCAACTACGCGTAGTGGTGACAAGGACCAGTGTTCGACGGTGGATTCAACGCAAATACGTAAATGTTTTAAACGTCGGCAACGAATGTGTGCTCTAACCTGCGGAAAGCAGAAACGAGGCTGCAAGGGTCGGGCATTTCTTTTTTTCGGAGAAAACTGAAGTTTGGTGTATTTAGTGACCGGATAACTTTACTTCGTTGAAACTAGGTTATAAAAACATGGATATCGTCGGGTATTTCAGCGGGAATGTCATTTTGTTGTATAAAATATTTTGTTATATCCAGTTTCGTTATAACAAAATTTCACTAACATATTTGTTAACCTTCTAATTGCAGGTGCGAAATCTGAGGTCAAGCATCATTGGGACACGCTGAATTTTCAGCGGGTGCATCAGCCTGTGGAACTGTCTAAGCCAGCTCCATGAATCGTGAAGTGAACAATTTGTGATAACAGATAGCCACAACGCAAAACTCTAGGAGGTGCATTATAGAAACATTTTGCTTATGTAGTGGCGGGTTACTGATTTATTAAAAATTCTTTGAAACTTTTGGCCACTTTAGCGCTTCATTTGTGTGATTAATCATGCTTTATGTTAAGCGTACGTGGCTTTGACACGTGTTCATCGCTTTTGTGGCTTTGCCAATATTTTAGTGATTCTATGGTGGGTTGTAATAAATGGGCCATAGGGATTGATGCTGTCGGTAAAGCCAAGCTTTTTTTTAATATTGCGAGGAATAGGAACATCATCGTTGATTTCTCTATGAAGCAGATAACAGAAACTAAATTTCTTTATAATTAATGCTATAATGGAAGGGTGTTTTGTGTATCTTAATTCTTGTGCGTGCGAAACATCTATGCAAGGGAAACTTCTGTAATAGTGTGGCAGGAGTCTTTGATATTATGCTATCTGCAAATCTAGGTCAGTGTTCACAAGGTAAGTAAAATGATATTGTGTCTTCCCGGAACGTAATTGGCAGTGCATGCCGTTTCTAGCCAGATCACTGAAGCTAAGCAAAATTTCGTTGGATAGTTGACATCGGAAGGAGACAGACCATCTGGATTGTAATGTGACCTAATTTCAGCATCTAGAGCTGTTTAAAATGTCATCTTTGTGCTAGTGCTTCCCCTAGCTGACGATATATTAGGTGTTAAACAAACGTTTAGAGAGGTCAAGTCCGTTGTACTCTATATATTATGTATATATTCACAGTCACCATGTTTATTGCTTATTTGTTTCACTTTTTTTCCTCCAAGTGAAGGCTTGGTAATTTTATGGAATACATTCTGTGTTGACATAACCTACGTCGTGTTGAGATTTCACGTCTTCTGCACTTTAGGCTATAGTCGGATACAACTTTAGAAGACAGCGGCATTTGCACCTCAAAGGCGGATGCACACGAGCCGGCACCAATAGGCGCGCACTTCAGGTGACGTCATGAGCCGGACGGCCGGTGTCCCCGCCGACGGAGAACATGCCTAACATGGCCGCCCTCGCTTCGAACTGGGCCGAGTCGCGTCAGCTCTGTGCGTCTCCCTTCGTCAGAGTGAATTCGAATTGTTTGTGGTGGTCTGTCATGCCGGAAATATTATTGTGAGCTTACGATGCACAATTTGTGCCGCGTGCGTTTGTTCTGAGCCTTGAGCCGGCGAAGAAAGATTGCAGCGAGCATCGGTGACGCTGCGCTGCGCTTCGTGTGGAAACAGGATCCCGCGGCGACATGCCGCTGCAAAGAAACATCGTACGTGTTTGTTCCGTGGTGTTTTCTTTTGCTCCTAAGTCAAGTTACGACGACGAGAGTTCGCCAAAGTCTGGTGCCTACTGTGAGCGGCGGGTGTGTTTGTGTACTGTGCCCCTGCGTTTCTCGTCGGACGTGGTGAAGTGATGGAGCAAAACCATTATCAGGATAAATGAGAAAAGCGTGCGCGGATGAAACCAACCTGCGAGTTTCTCAACAGAAAAGATTTGTGAAAGCAACCTCCAACGCAAACATTCGTTGCTGCCAGCTCAGCGTGCAAACGACCGATCGTTGGCAGCAGTGTGATAAGATAGCCGAGCGTCTAGCAGCGTCGTTCGAGTGTTGTGTAGCACCGTGGATTGATTGCTTTCCACCAATGCTAACAATCAGTGACTAATACCCCTGTCAGACGGCACATGTAATGCCATTTGTAGTAAATGACATTCATACCGAATGTCATTGCCGTCTTGGGTTCCCGGTCTACACGGGTAAACAAAATGGCATTCGCAATTGATGGCAATGTTTATCGGCAGGCTGCTATGATAACGAAACCCTACAAATCGTGCTTGCTGTTTACATCTTTTCACTATATTGTTAACAATACAATGGTAAACATTGGATGGTCATCTGAAAATATATTACATTTCGTTTTAACTTATCTATTTTGTAATTTTTTGCCAAGCCCCTGTCGTCGAGAGTACACAAGTCGCGCGTGAATGAGTTCGGGAAACTCATTCAACGGGCGAATGCCATTAGCAGTGAATGTCATTCACTATGCCCGTGTAGAAGCAACAAAAATGGCACTAACACGTAATCTCATTCGCTGCGAATGCCATTACACGTGCCGTGTGACAGGGGTATAACACGCGCTGCTTGAGCGAATGTCATTGGATTGTTAACGGTCAGGCGTTTGGAAGCAGTGTTTGTTTCCTTAAGGTCAGCCTGAATGCTAATATAAAATTCTGACTGATACACTGGTGCCGTTGCAAGGGAGCTTGGCATGAATTCGCGTCGCTGTGTGGCTTAGAACTCTTCGCTCACTGCAGGCGCCAGCTGTAGAAAGCCTGCTGTGACACAATCGCGCATAAGCTGTGCTGTCAGCGCTCGACTTGCTTTCCCACAACACAGCTTTGCGCTTTGTCGTGATATGTCGCTACTAAAAAATAAAGTTGTCGCAGTTGCACCTGAAAGGCGAAACATCAATTGCGATAGCAAATTTGTAGAGAGCTATACGGAGTAATGATATTAGCTTTATCAGCTGTATAAACTTGGACATGCAGCAGCACCGGCAACGCGCAGAATTGTTGTCGACGCCGTCGGCGTTTTGCCCGCGTTCGCTCAAAATGCCTGTGGCGTTGGTGACTGTTGCCGGAGCCTCTGATATAAATGGGCACTTGGTGCCGCAGCTAAACGTCGCCTCCCTTCCCTCCCCTTCCCCCCACGGCCTCTCGCGCGTCGGAAGAAGGCGCGTTTGCTCTACATATATGGTGATCGTAAAGGAGGAAAGAGACGCCTACTTCTGCAGCCCTTAAGGAAGCACGGCGCAGAACGCGCGTTTGTTCTCCGCCGTGCGTTCACTCCCCATGAAAGAGCGCGTCCCTCGCGCCCTTTCACTCGCACATACAGCGTTCGGCGGCGCGCGGCGACGATTTCATCTCCATTGACGCCATACGGAACCTCACGGCGACGGCGACGGCAGAAATCTGCTTTTGAGTGTCCATATAATTGCTATCGCAATAAAAATTCCTATGAAAGTGAAGGCAGCAGAGCCAATATGTACATTAAAAAAAATACGACAAAGTAGGCACAGCTGCTTGTGAACTGACTCCTAATAGTTCTACTCGCGTCTGCGTTAAATGTGTGTGCGTGTTTTCTTGTGCGTTTATGTATATTTGTTATTTTGCCCTTTTTTGTATTTTAGATCTTCGTTTTCGTGCTCGCGTTTGTGTTCATGTGTGTGAATATGTGAGTTCTTCCGTGCGTGTATGTATTTATTCCTATTTCTATCCTTTTATCTTTGCTTTTGTACTTGTAAGCATGCTGCAGCCACGACTTTCTTTACAATTCCTTTAACTCGTCTCATTCAAAGCACCAAGTCCAGTGAATAGCAGGGCTGGCCTCTTCGATGTCATTAAAGCCATTCTCTCTTGTCTACCTGGCCTCCTCAGTCTGTCACTTTGCTTTGTTTTCTCCTACTATTCTGACCTTGCTTCTTGTACTGTTGCGGCAACGTGATTAACCAACTTGCACCAAAGAAAGTTCTATCAGCTATGACAACAGAAACATTGACAGATACAAAATGTTAAAAGCATCACGTGGCTTGCACAGTTACTTCGTCTCTTACCCCTGTTAATGTGTTTATGCATCAGTGCATACTGTAGCTTACCAGAAGTGCACATGAAAAGGTGCCATATTGTGAAACTGCACCTTGCTATGTTGTTGCATTCAGTCTTAATAAACAGATGGTTTTGCTGCCCGTCACATGTGGTGGTACACATATATAACATTGCGCAGTGGGGTATCATTTCCTGTCTTGAAGCTTTCGTCATTACAAATGCAGTTTTCTAGTGGATGGAGTCCAGCAAAGCAGTGCTGTGAGAGCTTTTGCAACTTTCACCATTTATTACTTCCCCAATACCACTGTCTGAATCTGTCCGTCACTTTGCCTACGGCTTGTAATGAACAAAGTGACTCACTAAAACACGTTCAACTTTACTGAGCATTTTTCCGGTATGTAAATATGACAAAAAAATGCTAGCAAAGTTAATCACGTTAATAATTGTGCTTGCATTCGCATTACTTCCTCGAGTCAGATTAATAAATTGAAAATTGGCTATGACAACACTTCAATTTTCAGTGCAGACTGCTAACGGAGCCATAAAGCGTGCTCTGACTTCTGCTATTTCACTATGGGGCGCGTCAAACTCGACGGTGGCTGCCTGAATGAGCATTTTGGGCCTCACTAAGCTAATGATGTCTTATATTTGTTCTCTTATTCGCATTACTTGTGTGAGCCAGATAACAAAATAAACATTGCAACCACGTGAATGTGCTTTGACATTCAAGCTGATGACAGTGGCTGTCAGTTTCGTGTTGTCTGCTGCTATTTCACCACCGCTCACTATGACATGACTGATTTCCAGTGCAGACTGCTAACTGAACCATAAAGCGTGCTCTGACTTTGCTATTTCACTATGGGGCGCGTCAAACTCGACGGTGGCTGCCTGAATGAGCATTTTGGGCCTCACTAAGCTAATGATGTCTGATATTTGTTCTCTTATTCGCATTACATGTGTGAGCCAGATAACAAAATAAACATTGCAATCACATGAATGTGCTTTGGCATTCAAGCTGCTGACAGTGGCTGTCAGTTTCGTGTTGTCTGCTGCTATTTCACCTCCACTCACTATGACATGACTGTGATTTGCAGTGCAGACTGCTAACAGAACCATAAAGCGTGCTCTGACTACTGCTATTTCACTATGGGGCGCGTCAAACTCGACGGTGGCTGCCTGAATGAGCATTTTGGGCCTCACTAAGCTAATGATGTCTGATATTTGTTCTCTTATTCGCATTACATGTGTGAGCCAGATAAAATAAACATTGCAATCACATGAATGTGCTTTGGCATTCAAGCTGCTGACAGTGGCTGTTAGTTTCGTGTTGTCTGCTGCTATTTCACCTCCACTCACTATGACATGACTGTGATTTGCAGTGCAGACTGCTAACTGAACCATAAAGCGTGCTCTGACTACTGCTATTTCACTATGGGGCGCGTCAAACTCGACGGTGGCTGCCTGAATGAGCATTTTGGGCCTCACTAAGCTAATGATGTCTGATATTTGTTCTCTTATTCGCATTACATGTGTGAGCCAGATAACAAAATAAACATTGCAATCACATGAATGTGCTTTGGCATTCAAGCTGCTGACAGTGGCTGTCAGTTTCGTGTTGTATGCTGCTATTTCACCTCCACTCACTATGACATGACTGTGATTTGCAGTGCAGACTGCTAACAGAACCATAAAGCGTGCTCTGACTACTGCTATTTCACTATGGGGCGCGTCAAACTCGACGGTGGGTGCCCGAATGAGCATTTTGAGCCCGCCAACGATAATCAGGGTTAACAATAGTGTTTCAATTCAGATATGCCAGCATTTAAATGTGTTTCTATGCCACTTCTTAAATCGAGCACAATGTGTGCAGGACGTTGCTTATCAGAATTGAGCTTCTATTATAAGGAATATGCCATAAATGGAACTGCTTATTTATTTGCGAGGTCACGGAATGGATGGTTGGCTGTTGCGACCCCACCGGCAAAATTTTGATAGCCCTAATAAGGGCTGCTCTTTTGTTTATAAGAAGCCTTTATGCTTCGTCTAGTGGCTCAATGCCAGACAGCTCGCCGTCGGAGTCGCTTTCTTCAGTGTCATCTTCACCCAGCTGGATGATGATCGGTTGAATGTGCTCACTCCCCGACGTGTAAAGTCTGAGCTTTGCCTCCAAGTCCATCACATGCTGAATGCTCTTCCTCCAGTCTTCCGCCATTACCTGCTTCATTTTCTCCCTCAAGATGACGTCAACCGTGGACAGCTTGAAGTCTCTGTTGTCCGCAGCGATGCCATTTTTGACCTTGGCCCACACAAGCTCAATGTGATTAAATTCGCAGTGGTACGGCGGGAGCCTGAGCACAATGCAACCGGCCCTTATAGCTGTGTTGTCTACGATGTAGCTCAGAAAGCGTGACTTTACAGATGCCACCAGCTCAAGCAGCTGCTGCTTATTTATCATCCTTTCACCGTAGGTGATGTTCTTGCTTGTGAGCCACTCCTGTATCTTTTCCTTCATCCAGGCCGTCGTCGGCAATTTCTCTTCTCGCCGGCTATGGTAAGGTGCATTGTCTAAAACAATGACGCTACCAGCTGGCAACTTCTGCAGAACGTCATTGAACCAGCCCTCAAAGCGATTGCCATCCATTTCTTCGTGGAAGTCGCCTGTCTTATGGCCTCTGAATACATCCAAGCAGCCGTCGACGAAACCATCCTCGCTGCCGATGTGCGTCACGATCAGGCGCTGACCTTTCCCAGAAGGTTGTTTTAGACCCGTCGTCTGGCCATTTGCTCGAGCGAACAGGCGTCCGCACTTCTGCACCACGGTGTCTGTCCACACGATCGACCGAGTGTGTCCCGCCGTCACCCATGTCTCGTCCAGGTAGAAGATCTTTCGACCTTCCGCCCGGTAGCGCTCCACGTCACGGAGGTAGCGATTCCGCCAATTGGTGATGTCATCCCGGTCGATAAGCAGCGAGTTGCGGCTTCTCTTTTCGTGCTTGAAGCCGATCTCGGCAAGCAGGCGACGCAAAGTACACCTTCTTCTTCTTTCTGGGGTTTTACGTGCCAAAACCAGTTCTGATTATGAGGCACGCCGTAGTGGAGGGCTCCGGATTAATTTTGACCACCTGGGGTTCTTTAACGTGCACTACAACGCAAGCACACGGGCGTTTTTGCATTTCGCCTCCATCGAAATGCGGCCGCCGGGGCCGGGATTCGATCCCGCGATCTCGTGCTCAGCAGCGCAACGCCTTAGCTGACTAAGCCACCCCGGCGGGTGCAAAGTACACCGCCTTAGTGAAGGAGAAACTCGGTAGTTATCTTCTCGACCGTCGGTATCTCGTTGCGGCGAACGAAATCGTGCACACATGACCTCAGCGCGCACAACGTGAAGCTGTCAAACTTCGCGCTGCGTCTTCTCTTCTCCGCATTGCGTGGGCGCTTTCGCGAGGGCGTTGTCAGTTTGCCACCCGAAAAATGCGAAGCTTTAACTTCCTCCCACACCCTGAACACAGTCCTTTCGCTGACACCGAGCATATCGGCGACAAACTTGCTCGTGTCCTCCACGCTGCGTTCAGGCTGCCTGTTACGCCAAAACGTGTAGCAGTGGAAGATCATGTTGCGTGAATCGCTGTTCAGGACGTGGCCGCTCTTGTTCTTGCCGAGGCTCCTTGGTGGTGTGGTCATCGAGGCGGCACAAGGCTCGTTTGGCAACAAAGGATCGCGTTCCGATGTCACCTCGCTGGGCTCCATGGCTGAAAACAGGCACGGAATGCCGCGCGCGATCGAGATCGCAGGTTCGCAACCGCGAAAAAAAAAAGAAAAAATAATAATTAAAAATAAGCCCAACGCATTAAAAAAATAAGGTTGTGCAAACACACAAAAAGTATATATGAATCATATGCTATTAAGCCAGCGACTACTACGCCCGGTGCCGTCGATCTTGCTCCGTAGCAGACGGAGCAAGATCGTATATAGTATGCGCGACAATTTCACTCCCACTAGGTGAACTTGTTGACATCGCAAAGCTGAGAGACTTTGCGATATCATTGAACTGCGTAAGTGCCAAAATGTGAGCTTCTTGACGTGACGCGTTTGCTTTGTAGACAGCGGTATGCCTTGCGCAAACAAAGCGAGGAGATACTCAGAAATATGCAGAACCGAACAAAATGCCACTCGGAACAGCGTCGGAATGCAGGCGGAAGAGTAAAAAATAACATAATGTAGTGAGAAAACCACTGCAATAAATATCTATCGACCGGTCAAATGTCGAATATTAAAATATACATTTTCTCGTGTGTTGCTGTATAATACTGCCCCCCACCCCCTGAGGCCGAAACCACCCTCTTTTGTTTAACCCCTTTTGTTTCCTTGCGCATTTGAGTACTGCAACTAAGATGTAAGATGCGCAGTCGTCTGCACACTCACAAAAAGCGCATTTTTTGACAATTTCCCGTGCAGAATTTGAAATTAGTGCTATTTAGATGGTATTGGCAAACTGTCAACCCCCCCCCCCCTTCCTGGCAGAGACCCTGGGTACGCTACTGTGCGAAAACTGTCTAATATAACCAACTCTAGAGGAAAAGCTCCCCGTAGCGCCCATGCGATTGAGACGAGGCGCGCAAGCAACGCGATCCCGAGCCTCTGTCAGTATGGTAGCGCCATCTATTTAAGGCACCGGCAAACGGAGGCTTTAGTACACCGTAAATTTTGCATCAAAATTTTCTAAATAGCCATCTGATCGTTCTGAAAAATATACCGAATGAACTGCAAACGTTGTCCGTGCCTACGTGCTACGAGTAAGTGCTTCCTTTTTAATATTTTTAATATTTTTAGTGCTACAGTAATGAGTCGTAGCAACATGGCGGCGCCTATGCGGTCCCCGCGTTTTCTCCCAGCTTTTCCACTAGAGTCAGTATAACAACTCTATGCGAGAGAGAGAGTGCGCTCGCGCCGGAACAACCTCTCACCAGGCGAGTCGATAGAGGGAGTACTACAGCGTGAGCGTGCAAAACCCCTTGATGTTAG
Source organism: Dermacentor silvarum (assembly GCF_013339745.2). Taxonomy (NCBI): domain Eukaryota; kingdom Metazoa; phylum Arthropoda; class Arachnida; order Ixodida; family Ixodidae; genus Dermacentor; species Dermacentor silvarum. The sequence continues at coordinate 14,116,573 of NC_051162.1, forward strand.
AAAGTAGCGACACGCTTTGATCTACGCCGCAACACCCTCGCCTGCGCGGTCAACCTCCTCTTTTTCTCCCCCTCTTTCGCGGAAGCGGCGCATCCGCGACGCTGAATGGCTGCGGCGCGTGATACTACCCCATCAGGTGACCCTGACGTCACGAAAATGGCGCTAAACTTGCTTTCGCGCGCCTTCAGTTTCTCCCGCCCGCTATGCGCTGTCCAAGTGGTGGTCGCCCTGTCGCTCCGAACTTGCGTTTCCTTGTTTTCCCGTCTTTCCGTAAGAATCTGAGCTTCGTTCTCTGTGGAAATGCCTTGCTGCTGCGCGTTTCAATGCAGCAGCAGATCAGAGAAAGGGCTAGCATTATTTTCTATTTCCCGAGGAGAACGGAATGTCGTTGGCCGGTTCCGTGGCTCCATAACATCGGGAGAAAGGATTTCGCGCCTTCTAAGCACGTAGTTCTTTGCGAGGTGAATCTTACAGCTTTTCTTATATTCGTAGGTGAAGTTGCACTTTTTTTCTAACCATCCATCGGTCCGGTCCGCAACCTTCCGTGCCGCCTAGATCATTCGGTAGTTCAGTGCCGTCAGATACGAAATACTAGTAGCGATTTTCATCGTGCCAAAAAACCGTGAATAAGTATTATTTCGTTGAAATAAACCAAACAGTTATCTTCTTTCCTGCATATATATATATATATATATATATATGTAGGCATATGAACTTGAGTTGGTTATGCGAAAGTATAAAACTCAGTCAAATAACAACCGCTCAATGATATCTTGGCAGCCGCCGTGAAGTAAAAAGCCATACGCATGGAGTCGAAGTTACGTGTCTGGCATGTATTATTCGCACATGCTCATTAAGTACAAGGGCACGTGCTTCTGATAATCTCCCTCAATTCTGATAAACTTGATATCTTGAATGCTGTAAGTTAATCATCAAGTGCCACAGTCTTAGAAGTTTCCGTGTGAGCAATTAGCCTTTTTTTAGAGACTTAGGGTACTCCCAGAGGTGATGACATGCAATTTCTCGTCGTTTCGTAGTGACGGAACAGAGGCGCGTGTGTAAGGTTCTATGTTGGCTGTTTCGCAAACACATCACGTATTTTGCACAGCGGCATTCGTACAAAGGCTTTTGGCCCAATCATTTTGGCGAATTTACTTTAAGTAAACTATCACTTTCTTCTTGCTTACCTTCCCTGAGCCTTTTAAGAGCCAGGATTATCAACCAAATTCTCGTTTATACTCTACGCAGCTTATATTATATGCGCCCAATACACCTCCGCGTTACAGACAACCCAAGTGGCGACGTAGAGGCAAATAGCTCAGCCTCTGCTTGGCACTCATTTTTCGGAGCGCTTGCGCTTGTATTTGTCGAAGCGTCCTAAAAAAACGTCACGACGTTCTATCGGAAGCGTACTTTCGTCATGACAGTTTCACAAGGGTTAAATTCCCATACAACGCTTCAAAAGGTCGAATAAACAAGCGCGCGCATTGATGCTAATGCGGTTGCAGCGAACCAGAGGACGGTTCAGCGTGCCGTGCGCACCGCGCCGGCCCGGGGAGGGGAGAAATCCGAGGAGAATTGAGGAGGAAAGCGCGCGCGCGGAGAAGAGTGTCGCTACTTTCTAACATCAAGGGGCTTTATGAGCGTGCGCCTACAGATGAGTCACCACCCTCCTCGACGACGCTCCAACGGCCGCGATCGAAGACGCGGGTAATGGCTAGAAGATTCCCAGGCTTTGTTCATGCTACCGGAGCACAACTCCGACCGAAAGTTCCAGAACCACCGACGAAGGCAATAAAAGCGCCGTACGGGAATCGTAAGGGGGATCAGACCGCGCCGGTGAAGAGATGTGACGTGAAGTCGTGACGTGTGACATCTGCGTAAGAAGAGGATTCCCCGGCAAGTTAGTCGACGAGTTCATGGAGCTTCTGCATTTCCGGAACAAGTTCCTTCGAGATTTGCCTCGAGTGACGCCGAGATCGTCCGGCTCAACACCAGCACGGGTGAATACTACTGGGCACTTTGTGTTCCTATTCATTCTGTACTTTATGTGTTGGACTCTTAGTGCTTGTCGTTCATTATTTTCTCCAGCGTTCTTTAATAGCCAGCTGAATTGTATTGTGATCTGTCTAGCCGAAGTGTGCACGTGTGTATGTAAGTGCCTTGTTTGAATATATTTTGTTGTGTTTTGACATTTCTGGGCTCTGACTCGTTCTTTGGACCACAACTGCCGTTCGCTGGCGCACCAGAGGGCCCCTTACTAATCGTCCTTGCTTTCGTGGGGTGGTTTTCGGAAGCTGATAAGTCGAGTTTGGAATTTTGCCCGGCGTTGGCGCTTCGTTCAGAGGGGCTGTGACAACTTCATGACACATAGACACAGAGTTACGTTTCAAAACCACAACAACCTTTACCTTTAAATTTGTACACGTGTAGTACACTTGATGGTTCTACGCATGCCAATCCTCTTTGTATAAAATATGGGTGTTTCTATATAATAAATTCAGTTGCAAGTTCGCGCTCTTTCTGACCGTTCTTCTTTCCTCTTAGTTTTGTTGAACCAGAACCACATATCAAGCATGAACCAGTTAGCCCAGCATCGCATTCTGCTGTATCATATTCCTCTCATGCGGGCAGACATACGTGGGGCAAACCGGTAGGTGTTTAAACGTGCGCCTTGAAGAACACCATCAAAACATCGGAAGGGCAGGAATGGTTTCTTGGAACAACAGAATACAGAGTGTAGTTGTACTTCCGTCTTTAATGACACTACAATTATTGCTAGGTACGCACACGGCCAAGCCAGACTTAGTATAACAGAAGCAGCGGAAACTGAAGGGAAAAAAAGCGGGCAAGTTTGTACTCGGTCGTGCAAACCTTAGGCACAGCGAAAGTGTCAATTCCTCAAGTCTTACTGGCTGCTACTGCTAGGTATTAACTTGGTTGCTGCTAGGTCTTAACTTGGTTCAACTTAACTACGCATGTAGGTAAGGTATTCTCGAGCGATCGTTTTCGGGGGTACCTTCCCCTTCGCGACATTTGGCGTGACTAGCGCGGGACGCGTCGGCGCCTACGAGCGGCAGCGTTCCTTGGCGCTGAGCCGTGCTCCCTCAAGGGCTGCAGAAGATAGCGCCATTTCCCTTTCCAGACGAACCACTTACTACTACAGCGTTCCTGGCATGCCACAAACCAAAGTTTTTTTTAGGAGGCATGCCACAAACGCAATCAGGCAGGAAGGCTGGCAGGAGCCGTGTCTGTGTCAGGCGAAGCGAGCGTGCACCTGCGCCGGCGGTTACTCGGCAACGCGAGGTGACGTCATCGCTACTGCTTCGGTGCATACGCGGCTAGGCAACGCGGGCAGCGTCGGCAGCAGCTCTGCGCGTTGCCTCGTTGGTGCTGCTACAATTTCTTTCTCTCTCAATCACGCTCTCATTTCCTCTTTCCCTCTCTCGAGCATTGCGCGCGCCGCGGGCATGCTCTCCTTAATGTCCCATGTCAATGCAACATGTGCACGGCACGTAGAGGAGGCGAGGCACACGCCGTTCCGCGAGGTGGTTGATGGGCAACGCAGTGACGTCATAACTCGGCGAGGTTTTGCGACAGCAGGCGCCACTTTTTACGGTTAGCTAGAACAGCTTCGCTGTTAAAAATGCGGTGAACAAGCCTTCAATTTCCCTATCGACCAAGGAGCGATCATATTTGGCATGCGAGAGAAAAGATAGGCCCGCTCCTTGACGGTGACTGGTGTCGGGTATTTGTGTTTTGTCAGTGTGAAATCGCGCATGTGCACCCCGCATATATATTAGCTTTTTTTTTGCTTTTCCGTTTGTCGCCTCTTCCGCCGTCCTTTGTCTAAGTTCACGTGGTCAAACATCATGCATTTTAAACAATTGGATGACAGAATCAGTGTGCACCGCCTTGCTCAACAGCAACGGCTCCAACAATCCAAACAAGGAATAAAAATGTTTGAGTCGCTCGGATACTCAACGTGGCAGTTGCCGCCAATATTTTAAACGCCGCCTTCATAGGACGTCCTTTCTAGAACATCTGCGCTACCGGTATCAAAGAACATGCATCCTTAGACGCACGATGCGAGAAGACCAAGAAAGCCTCACGCGAAGAAACTTTGAATCCGTCCCCGCAACAGGCATAATACTTGCATAATATTGTTACGAGACATTGTGTATGAGCCTGCCATTAAAGGACCGCTGTGCTAGGCGAAGTGGAAGAAGACGGGACAAGCCTCGTGAGATTCTGTCAGCCATTCTCTGGCAGTAGCAGCCTGTAAATATTGTCTCTCCAGTGTACTTGTGAATCCCCGTGACAATTTGGTGCAGGTGCGGGGTACCAGAAGACGCGCTGTACAACGGAGCTCCGCAGTGGTCGTCGAGTCGGGGTCATCATTATGACAGATGAGACCACGATCACGCCGCCTGCGCCGGCCAGTGCGACACCTGCACCAGCGCCGATCACAACGTCAACAACCGTCGTTGCGTATCCTAAAGACCCGGGAACGTTCTGCGGTACGGATGAAGTTGACATCGAAGATTGGATTGCCATTTATGAACGCATCAGTGAGGTCAATCTTTGGGACCCGACGATGATGCCGGTGAACGTGCTGTTTTACCTTAAAGGAATGCAGGTGCGTAGCCAGACATATTTTTCGGGAGGGGGGCCGGTTCACCGGGCCGGCCCGACCGGGGGGGGGGGGGGGGGGGGGGGCAAGCGTCTGCTTTCCTCTACGCGACGTGATCGATAATAACTATCGGTAGTTTAAGCAGACTCTCTACATGTATATCAAAGACATGGGACCCCCCCCCCCTCACGTGTGCGTGTGCTTGTGAAGAAATTAAATAAGAAGTAAAGTAAGCTCGGTAAATACAGTAAGTACGACAGGAACAGTGGGCGTTTGGAGCAACGGTCTCTCATCGCGCCACTGAATGGACCAGTCTTCGAAAACGCATCATTGAGACGACCCGCCCGATCGGTGAAGACATCATTAATTGTTAATGTCCGTTAAGCGTAGATGGCGTCGTCCTCGTCGGGGCGAAGTGCGTTTCACAAGTCAAGGACGGCTATACGCGTGAAAATGCACGTGTGACCAGGCTATACCTACTCCCATAGCAATAGCTTGTTCGCTGCGTCTTTGCGCTAGAAAACTTAAATACGCGCAAAAACGTGTAAGGCTTTTTTTTTTCGAAGCTTTGGTCGCCCTGCTCCCTCATACGAGAGGGTTGCATTTCCTGCGGCAAGTGCATGGGCCGCTGTGTCTTCCGCTGTGTGCGAGCGCGCAGCCATCATTTGCCTTTACGTTAACAGATTCAGAATTGTACAGAATGTTTCACCGCACAGCATAGATATGGCACGTGTACGCATTTTAAGTAGTGCGTGCAACTCATTTCTGCTTCACTTACGCCGGTGCAAACAGGAAGTGGTCTTGTACCTCACAGAATCTCGACTGATTGGTGTACTAGTGATGCAGGAATGAACTCCGGTCTTTTTCAGTGCATAGTGCACATAATCAATTTCTCAGGACGCGTGAACTCCGACGAGAACTGTCAGCGCCTGCAACAAGAGTTTACTTACCCTGTACTGCGCACAGCAGTAATCCATGCTTGTCGGCTGTCTGTTTCGTGCATTCTGTTGCGAATCGGTGGAATTTCACTGCTGTCATCAACCCTTCGTGTGTACATTGCTGGTTTGGGATTCCACAACACAACAGCAACTACCAGCCTTCCGTAATTGCTGGTTTGGGATTCAACAACAGAACAGTAACTACCAGCCTTCCGTAGGGGCACAATCGCAATCAACAGACGTTTCTCGCGCAGACTAAGCCTACGTTCACACTTGGGAAGCGGCAAGCGGGCGGAAAGGCCAAAGCGGCCGGAAAATTTTTACGCGCCTGTCCAAGTTGTTCACATTTGTTTTGCTAGCGCCGCGGCCGCCGCTGCCGTTTTCGTCCAGATCCATCTAGTCTGCGTACGTTTGTCGGCGTGGTGGCGCTCATTATCGCATTATTTCGAGCGGTATGTTCATTCATTGACCCACGTACTGTCATCAAAAGTGATCATATTTTGCAACTTCGCGTGTCATCTGCGACCTTCGGTAAATTCCTCGTTGGCGTTCCGTAATTCTCCTCAAACGGGCGCGGTAGCGCTGAGTGACAGGTTGGTGCCTAGGCGTGATTATATTTCTTTAATAGCTTTTATTTACAAATTGTAATAACATTTCATCATCTCGTATTATTGTCGGCGCCTCCAGGACACCAAAGGGGCAACGGGAACACCACAGCTAAAACCCGGGCTGGCCCTTGTGTTGGGGCTCGCCAAAGCCTGCGCGTCCTACTTGAGACCTACGCTCCCAATCTATCGTCGCAAAGAGAAAAGCACCCCGCGACTTCTGCAACATACCGTACACGTGCGAGGAGAATTATGGAGCGCCAACGAGGAATCTGCCTAACTATTGTCTGCCATGGAAGTGGAAGAAGAAATGGCTTTTATACTTCTACCTACTTGTTTTCTAGAAATGGACAATGAATAAACGGAAGACGTGGACACCTCGGAAACGGCGGTGATGGGTTCGCCTGGCTTTGCAAAAGCGCGAGAAGTTGGGTCACGCCAAGGCTTCGTTGCCGCACCTGCGGTCGCGCGACGTTGAATACTATCGTGAGTATTGCTGACAGTACGTTTTAGTACGACTCTTGTCGTAGAGCAAAGGGTGGTTCTTGATCGCGTCAATCAGCATTGCAGCCTGCACTTTTGGTGCCATGTTCAATTTTACGACCGGTTGTTTACATACTAGTGTAGCTTCCAGTCGAGCAGAACGACTTTCCGCCGCGTTTCCGCTTCGCCATGGCGAAAAAATCGGTCCGAGACCGACTTGGCTCGCCGCCTGTTTTTCTGCATGTTTTTCCGCCTAAGCGGGCGGATTTTTGCAAGATTTTGGCGCTTCCGACAGCTTCGAGACCAAGTGTGAACGTAGCCTAAGATCCTGCGCGAGCGCGGCCTAACCGCCACCTGAAGGGAAGCGGCGGAAATGTATACCGGAAATTTCGACCGCCTGGGGTCTTTAAGGTGCACCTAAATCTAAGTAAAATGGTCTCGAGCCTTTTAGCCTTCATCTAAAATGCGGCTGCCGCATTTTTTGCTTTATTTAATTGTTGCGCATTTGGTGCTTCACACTGCGGCCGCCACATTCTCGCCCAAAAGCTCACAGAGTGTCAGAGCCTTGACAAACACCGTGACAGTTTTTTCCATATGCAGACATAATTCGCTGTAAATTACCAATCCAAACTGAAGCGCCCGGGAATGAAATTGTGATAGCAGCACCGGTTTCGTGAATTATGTCAGCGCGAAGCGACGAGAACAAAGGGTGGGTAAGTGGGGAGGGGGGGGGGGGGTGCGGGAAAAATTTCGGGGGGGGGGTGAACTCCCCCCCCCCTGGCTACGCCCCTGAAGGAACGGCAAAGGTGTGGTTCGATAACCATGAGGCAGAGATTGAAAGTTGGGACACTTTCAAAAGAAAACTTAGTGCCTTGTTTGGGAAGCCCATGGGTCGAAAGGCGGCCGCTACGCAAGAGCTATCCATCCGCGCTCAGACGTTCACGGAACCATACATATCATACATTCAGGACGTCCTGGCTCTTTGCCGTAAAATGGACATGGACATGACGGAGTCGGACAAGGGTGGTCACGTACTAAGGGGAATCGCAGACGATGCGTTCAACCTATTACTGTGCCGAAATTGTGCGACCGTCGACGCAATTATTGAAGAATGCCGGCGTTTTGAGCAGGCCAAAAGTCAGCGTATTGCGAGGTTATTCGCTCAGCTACCGAACACCGCCCCGACGTCTTCATGCGAAGACGGAGAGGCCTCTCGTCTGCAGTCGTCGCCACCGTCGGAAATTACACGAATCGTTCGTCGGGAAATCGAAGCAATTGCTCCTGCTCTCTCCAACAACGGCCACGGTTATTTTCACGTGCCGACTGTTTCCCTGGTCCAGTCGATTGTAAGGGAGGAACTCGGCAACTTGGGTTTCGCCGTCTGCACCGTTGCTCAGTCTCGGACAACTGACTATCGCCCTAGGTCGCCGCCTCGGCCGAGATCACCGCCTCAGGGACACCGGTTTTATACGCGCTCTCGTAATCCGGCTGAATGGCGCACGGCAGATGATCGGCCGATTTGCTTCCACTGCCGTCGTATCGGTCACGTCGCGCGCCATTGCAACAACCGTTGGGTGTCGCCGGTAACCGCGATGACACTGCTAGCCGCACCGACAACTACCGCCGTTTCCAGCCCACTCAGCCATACCAACCATACAACACTGACAGCTACCGCCGCTTCCAGCCTTTTGTGCCGTACAACGTCGATGCCACCCCTACGCCGCACAGCCGTTCCCTGTCGCTCCGAGGTCACCAGCCCGTTCGCCGCCAGCGCGTCGGCCGTGCTCTCCTTCGCCTCTACGACGACGTCCGACATCGCCACTCCACCTTCAACGGGGGAAACTAAGAGATGTAGCTCTTAGAGGTGACGCTGCATCTTCGAATTCCACCTCAAATCCTCTCCTCGTATTGCCGACGCGACGAAACTTGATCAACGTTGACGGCTTAACTGTTCCCGCACCCGTCGATACTGGGGCACAAATATCCGCGATGAGTAATCACCTTCGTTGCCGCCCCAAGAAAGTACTTACCCCCGCCGCTACTGGTATTATTCGCGTGGCTGATGGAAGAAGTCCCGCCGGCATCGGAATGTGCACAGCTCGCATCACCGTCGCCGGTCACCATATATCTGTTTTGTTTGCTGTTCTCGAGCAATGCCCCAACGACGTCATTCTCCGACTGGATTTCTTGTCGGCCGATGCAGCTCTCATTGACTGTGCAACCGGCGTCCTTCAACTTGAGTTTCCTCAGCTGGCAGATGTTCCGGATTTACCGTCACACCGCTTATGCTCTGTCGATTATGTTCGGTTGTCACCGCAAGCCGCCACGTGTGTTGCCTTGACAACGGCATCAGCAGTTGCAGACGGCGACTACATAGTATCTCCACTGGCTGAAGTACTGTTGACCAGAAATATTGCTGTGCCGCACACCCTCGTGACTGTCGTCGACAACCACGTCCAGCTCCCGCTTCTCAACGTCAGCAACTCGACCAAAGCTCTCCCGCAAGGCATCTCAGTGGCAAACGTGTCTGCGCTTGATGAATGCGATGACGCGGCACTAGACGCAGACACTTGTTCGTTCTTTCTCGCAAGCGGTCCGGCAAGTCCACTCCCCGACGAAATTACCACGATGATTGCCCCTGATCTTCCGACTTGTCAAGCCGCGGAACTCCATCACCTCCTAACGACTTATAGGGATATCTTCGACTTCGATGACCGCCCTCTCGGTCAACCGTCTCTAGTAAGTCATCGAATACATACCGGAGATGCTATTTCTATCAGACGGCGACCCTATCGTGTGTCCCATTCCAAACGCCAGGTCATACGACGAGAAGTCGTCAAAATGCTCTCGAAAGGCGTCATAGAGGCTTCCTCAAGTCCGTGGGCGTCACCTGTCGTCTTGGTCAAAAAGAAGGATGGCGGCTGGAGATCTTGCGTTGACTATCGTGCCTTAAACAAAATAACGCGCAAAGACGTATATCCTATGCCACGGTTCGATGACGCCCTGGACTGTCTTCACGGTGCGAAGTACTTCTCATCCACCTAGAGCTGCGCTCGTGTTTCTGGCAGATTTCTGTTGATGACTTGGATCGAGAAAAAACTGCCTTTATCACACCGGATGGCCTCTACAGTTCAAAGTTATGCCCTTTGGACTGTGCAACGCCCCCGCAACGTTTGAACGCATGATGGACTCTCTCCTTCGTGGCTTCAAATGGTCGATCTGCCTCTGCTACCTAGACGACGTCATTGTGTTTTCCCCAACGTTTGAAAGTCACCTTCAGCGTTTGGAGACCATTCTAGCTGTCTTTCGTCGAGCAGGACTCCAGCTAAACTCGAAAAAGTGTAGTTTTGGCAGACAACAAATCACTGTGCTTGGACAACAAATCGTCCTGCCAAGATTAGCGCTGTCAAGAACTTCCCTGTGCCCTCGTCTACTAAAGCTGTTCGGAGTTTTGTTGGATTATGCTCGTACTTTTGCCGTTGTATACGCAATTTCGCCATCATAGCCCGACCCCTCACTGACCTTCTCATGAGGACGTGCCCTTCACGTGGGGCCCCGACCAAGCGACTGCATTCTCGACGCTGACCAACTTGTTCACTTCACCGCCTATATTGGCTCACTTTGACCCATCCGCGCCTACTGAGGTTCGCACAGATGCTAGTGGGCATGGAATCGGCGCCGTCCTCGCTCAGCACCAGCATGGCCACACACGTGTTATTGCATACGCCAGCCGCCTGCTCTCCCCATCTGAACGGAACTATTCGATCACAGAGCGCGAATACCTTGCATTGGTTTGGGCTGTCGCTAAATTTCGCCCGTATTTGTACGGCCGCGCATTCTCGGTTCTTACCGACCACCACGCTCTTTGTTGGCTGTCCTCGCTCAAGGACCCAACTGGTCGCCTTGGTCGCTGGGTTCTGAGGCTACAGGAATATACCTTTGAGGTACTTTATAAATTGGGCAGGCTGCATCACGATGCCGATTGTCTTTCGCGCCATTTGGTGGACCCTGCTATAGCCTAGCTGACCATGACCATGATTCCTGTGTGTTGGCCATCTCTGATTTACGCGACATCAGCACCGAACAGCGTCGGGATGCAACCCTAAAGCTCACCATTCAGCGACTCTCTTCTGCACGTTCCGACCCTGCTCTACGCCAGTATGTCCTACGCGATGACGTCCTTTAGCGTCGCAAAATGAAACCTGACGGGCCGGAATTCTTGCTAGTTATTCCCCCACACCTGCGAACAACATTCTTCAACATCTGCATGATGCTCCAACTGCGGGGCACCTGGGCGTTTCACGCACCTACGACCGCGTGTGACAGCGGTTTTTTTGGCCTGGCTTGTATCGTTCGGTGCGCCAATACGTTGCTTCCTGCGAGCGCTTTCACCGCCGCAAACGTCCTGTTCTTCCTCAAGCTGGCGGCTGGCCTGCTTCAACCTGTCGTCATTCCACCGGAGCCCTTCTTCCGCATCGGCCTTGACTTGCTCGGACCATTCTCTACGTCCGTATTCGGCAACAAATGGATTGCCGTCGCAGCTGACTACGCCACCAGATATGCCATCACGGGCGCCATGCCCAGTAGCTGCGTTACAGACGTTGCAGACTTTCTGTTCAATGACCTCAGTCTTCGATACCGGGCTCCGCGCCAGCTTCTTAAGGATCGTGGTCACTGTTTCCTTGCAATGGTCATTGACGAAATTCTGCGTAGCTGCTCTACTGAACATCGCCTTACGACAGCCCGCCTACCATCCACAGACCAACGGTCTTACCGAGCGGCTCAACCGAACTCTCACGGATATGCTGTCCATGTACGTTTCTACCGATAATCACGATCGGGACGCCACCTACCCTACGTTACTTTTGCCTACAACTCGTCCCGACATGACACTGCCGACTATTCGCCGTTCTTCATCCTGTACGGTCGCAACCCTGCGTTGCCCTTCGAGACGCTCCTTCCTGCCGATCCATGCTTACCAACCACATATGCTCAGGACGTCCTCTCTCGAGCCAGAATGGCTCGCCAGGTTGCTCAAACTAGGCTATGTGCGTCGCAGGCCTCCCAAAAAGAGCGCTACGATAACCGGCACCGCTAAGTAGAGTACCTTCCTGAATGTCTGGTCCTACTCTGGACGCCCTCTCGACGCCAAAGCCTGTGCGAAAAGCTCCTCCCTCGCTACACAGGACCCTACAAGGTTCTCCGCAAGCTCAACGACGTTGACTACCTCATCACTCCGCTCCAACATCGCCCGTCTTCTTCTTTTACGTCTGCTGCTGATGTTGTCCATGTGTCGCGGCTAAAACCCTACTACACCAGCAGTGCTGACTACCTTTAGAAGGCGCCGTGACGGCGCTCAGTCCGCCGGGGGTGATGTTACGAGGCATTGTGTATGAGCCTGCCATTAAAAGACCGCTGTGCTAGGCGAAGAGGAAGAAGTCGGGACAAGCTTCGTGGGATGCTGTCAGCATGCATTCTCTGGTAGCAGGAGCCTGTAAATATTGTCCCTCCAGTGTACTTGTGAATCCCCGTGACATTATATTGGACAGATGCTAGCTTCGATATAGCTATGACAATGGGCCAAACAGTCGTGATAATCCTAACACGGATCCCGAAACGCCCATGAAGCACCGGCGCTCGAAATATACGCAATCGCTAACGCTATAACGGACCACAACAAGCATATACTGATAACGCTGACGCCATAGCCGAATTCGCAAACAATACACTACCGGCACAAATTAAAACCCCGTCCCAAAAGACCACATAACTTCAAACAACCAGTTGCTGCCTCCAAATGGGTGCAATTAGTCGCCAGAGAATCGAGGGAAATGCCGATGCAAACGCGCTGTCCCGTGAGTACAAAAACCCGGGACCTTCGACCCCCTGCGAAAGAAAGGCGTTTGTTCAGGAAACGAGACAACCATGCCAGCCTGCCAAGTCTATCCAGAATACTAACCAGATACCAAGCAGTAATCATAAGAAACTACAGAAAATACAAACACTATTTTCTTAGACTACAAGGTACAACGAAAAACTGAAAATGTCGAGCATACGCCAATACCAAACGCACCGTGGCGCCGCCTACACCACTTGAGCGTAATATTGACACGTGCACTTGTTTATAAGTATGGTTCTCTGGGCTAGTTGGTTATATACATCAGAGGTGGTCATAGCGCTAGAAGACACGGACAAGAACGAGAGAACAGGACGAGCGCTAACTTTCAGCTGAGTGTTTATTTCTGTATGCGGGCCTATAAATACGGTTCCTTTTCGAAATAAACACTCAGTTGAAAGTTAGCGCTCGTCCTGTTCTCTCGTTCTTGTCCGCGTCTTCTAGCGCTATGACAACCTCTGACACTTGTTTATCTTTCACCGGTGACCGCTTTTCACCGGCTAACAAATGATAAACGTTATCGCTCGGCGCAGGACGCGCCTGCATGTATCGGAAGTTTCTCGAACGTTATCGGTGCGTCTATCCGTTGTCTGTTGTCACCGACGCTTATGTAATATGATTGAATGTCGCGAATTGTGTAGTAATTTCTGGAAGACACGCGGGCACCAGGGGTTACTGTTATGGGTTACTGGGGTACGCGTTTCGCCACTGATCAGATTTCGACGATCGCCGATCGTGTTCGCCGCTATCGCTGTGCTCCTCACAATTTTTTGATCGATTAACGATTAATCGTTCGTCGGTTTAACGCATAATCGATTAATCGCTTTCGATGCGGGGTTTTTCATTGATTAATACGTGCAAGAGGAGTTAACCACACCGCCGAAGATTGTCATATTTACGGACTCCCGCGCTGCCCTTAGCAGATTACAACGCAGTCAGGTTGATTGACCAATTTTGCGCAGCATTACTGACTCTGCCAACAAAATTTTATCACATGGGGTATTCTCGTTGCTCAGTGGATACCTTCGCACGTAGGGATCGCCGGAAATGAGGAGGCTGATCGACTGGCTTCAGCTTGCACTCATAACGACTGTGCTTGCCCTGAAATTTTGTGCAAGCTTGATGACGCTCGCCTGCTGATTCGTCGCCACCTACTCCAGCAGCATCCAGACCAGCGCGTCGCAAATGGAACGTTCCCGCCGCGTGTTCGCGGTCGAGGCTTGCCTCGTCGCGCTAGAGCGCAACTACTCAAGCTAAGGGTTGGCTGTGTTAATGTGCACGAACGTTTACACCGACAAGGACGTGTGACTAGTCCATCGTGTACGTCTTGCGGTGGCTGCGAGACACTTCAGCACCTCATATTGGAATGTCCCGCTTTCAGTGCGCAACGCAAATCACTGGTGAGGGACTACCATCTCCTTGGCCTGCAGTGTACGACTCTAGATGAATGTTTATACCCCAGTGGTTGTGCGTCTCGACGTGATCAAGCTCATCGTGCTCTCCTTACTTTTCTAGAAGCAACGAACTTAGGGGCACGTTTGTAACCCGCAGCAACTATTTCTTTTATTTTACATTCTCTAGTAGCTTGACCTGCAGAGACGGGCCCTACTGTATGTTGTACTTTATTCTTTGACATTTGTCATGTCGCTCTTCCTTTCCTCCTTCCTCCCCTCCTTCCTATCTTTCCTTCTATGTTTCTCTCGTCCTTTCCGAAGAGTAGGCAGGCGTTGTGCCCCTTCTGGTGGCAGTTGCCAGCCTTACTTCTCGCTTTCTCTTTTCTATGTATATGTTTTCAAATCAAGTAATAATAATAATAATAATAATAATAATAATAATAATAATAATAATAATAATGGATTTTTTTTCGGGCGCTTTAAAAAGGCTGAAACACAGTTACCTAATCACGTACGTACCTATTTTAACGTTTGAAAGGTGGAATCAGGATAACAAATACAAGAGTATAAACTTTGATAAAGCATAATGTTTAATTTGTTAGAGGTCAACTATAATTGCGACTAGTGACTAGTGAAGGAATAAGCAATATACAGGGTGTTCATATTGACACGTGTACTTGTTTATCTTTCATTGGTGACCGTTTTCCACCGGCTAACAAATGTTAAACGTTATCGCTCGGCGCAGGAAGCGCCTGCATGTATCGGAATTTTCTCGAACGTTATCGATGCTTCTATCCGTTGTCTATTGTCACGGACGCTCATGTAATCTGCTTGTATGAGCGACGCGAATTGTCTAGTACTTTCTGGAAGACACGCGGGCACCAGGGATTACTCTGTAACCTTCGCTGACTCATGTATAAAAGCCGATGGGTTTCGCCACTGATCAGATTTCGACGATCGCCAACTGTGTTCGCCGCTATCGTTGTGCTTCGAGTGCAACTTGCTTTTGTGGGCACAGGTTCACCCAATAAAAACAACCGTTTCGTCATTCACAGTTTTGCAACTGTTTTCTTGACTGTCACTACTACGTGACAGTATTTAAGTTGTACGGAATTTTAAAAATTCGCCTCTGGCAGGTAGCATAATTCGTGTCGTTGATCTGGGTTATTCGAAGGTGCGGACATTTGTAGCACGAGAAATCGAAAGACATATTCAACCAATTAACAGAAATTGACTAATGAACTTAGTCAATTTACGAATTGTAGCCGGTGGTTTGCAAGACACATCTACTAGAAATGGATTTCCAGGAGGACACCAGTTTCGAGATATTATTTCTGAAAGTGTGGGGCGAAATACATGGGCGTTCCAGTTACTTTTGTGCTTCAATGCATTTTGGTACAAAAAAGTGAACAGCAGTGCATTTTTACGGCGAGTATGATGGCGCATATCTACAAACTGGTGTAATTCTGGAAATTCATTCCAAGTGGATACGCCTGACAAGCTCACCGGCTACAATTCGTAAATTGCTAGATTGGTCGTAAAGTAATTAACTAAGACGTTAATTAGTGATTTTTTGTTAATTAGTTGAATATGTGTTTCGATTTCTCGTGCTAATGTCCGCCTTATCGAATAACCCAGCTCAATTGTAAGAATTATGCTACCTGCTACGGGCGATTTCTAAAAATTCTGTAAAACTTAAAAATGAACACCCGGTATGTTAAAAATGGCACCTACTGAGGAGGGTGTGCATGGGGGAAGGAAAAATTAGAAGAGAGCGTCGGCAGCACGACTGACATCAAGAAGTAATGGCGCAACATGTGATCGCCACATCAGAGCGCGCGGTAGGTTTAATGCTGCCGGGTGCAGGGCAGCAGCGCAGCTGAACGGGTGCGCACCGATTTGAAATTACTACGAAGCAAACATTATCGGCCAATACGTTCTCTCCCAGGGTCACGTGCTGACCCTATACTGCGAGGTAAAAAGCAAAGGAAATGGCTTGACGGTGAGTTCGCTTGCCAAGACTTGCTGCCTCACGTTATGCTCTCTCCTAGTTTATTTCTTCCTCCATGGGGGAGGCCTCTGCCCAGCCCTAGGCAGCCTGTGTGACGTGTGCGTAAAGCGGGGAAGCGCTTGGCCAGCTTGACATGACTCGGGAAAACAGTCGACAGTCGCTCTCGGTCTTCGCAGCCGCGCTGTCGTTGCTCGTACTCCGCTTTCTATTGACCCTTTTTGCGGCGATCCCGTGGGCGCTGCCATGTTTGATCACGTGATGATGCGTCCATTGCTTGCCTCAACTGCCTCCGTTGCCGCCTTGTTTACAATGGAAGTGTATGACGCCGGTGCGGCTTAGAAAACCTCTGTTTTCGGAGATATCGTAGACGGTGACTAGGTGGATGACACGAAGCTTTGATCACAGCTTCAGAGAACATGCAAAAGCGCTTTCGGAGCTGATTAAGCTATGTCCAAACGGCGCAAGTAGCGTATATGGTGCTTGTTCTAAAAGCGGGGCTAGATATGTATTCCAAGCTATCCAAACATTCCGCTCATGAATTCAGTCAGGATTAGTGTGTTTTGCTCTTTGTTCTTTATTGGTCAAATATTTTGAAGCAGTGTCTTGTCAGTTTTTGACTCAGTGAAGTTCCTCGGTGCGGCCACTATCTGATTCTTTTCTGCCTAATCACTCGCGGGTGTGCTCAGTTCCGATAGATTTGTTCTTGCTGTGCACAAAGCTTGAAACGTAGCTGTTGACCCGCCGTGGTTGCTCAGTGGCTATGTGTTGGCCTCCTGAGCACGAGGTCGTGGGATCGAATCCCGGCCACGGCGGCCGCATTTCGATGGGGGCGAAATGCGAAAATACCTGTGTACTTAGATTTAGGTGCACGTTAAAGAACCCCAGGTTGTCCAAATTTCCGGAGTCCCCCACTACGGCGTGCCTCATAATCAGATCGTGGTTTTGGCACGTAAAACCCCATAATTTAATTTTAAACGTAGCTGTTTTGTACATTGTAATACCTTGTAGCAAATATATATTACAACTAGTAAGTCGCTTACTCTTGTGGGCCATCACAAAACATTCAGCTTCGACCATTCGTGCGCCATCGGTGTAGTCCGTCAATTATTGTGCGTATACAGTGCGCATATATTCGAGTGTGCGCTCTTTCACTTATTCTTGATACATCGGCGATAGAGTGGGCGTAAGTTTTCCTGCCATTTGGGACAGATGTGTATAGATAACGTGCGCGAAACTATATATGACAGGAAGCGGCGCTACTCGCTTTGTCATTGTTTAACGAGTGGTACTCAGTCTTGCCGACGTTCTCGGGATGAAGCCCTTTCTTTGAAGGTTAGCGATGCAAGGCTGGCGGATGAGTAAATTTCTGTATGCTCGAGGAAAGCCATACAGCACGAAGTGCCGGTAACACGTTCGGACAGTTGTAGCAGCGGTCCGCGAACTTGGCTACACAGATTCATTCTATTCCTTAACATGCCAGTAACTACTTTTGCAGCCAATTACAGCACACGTCTTCAATCTAGCATAATTGGAGCACAGTGTGTTAGCGAAAACTCAGTTCCATTTCCGACAGCTGATCGCACAGAAGCAAGGTAGAAGCGGTAACGGTTTCGAACGCGGTCGCTGAGGAGACGTATGGCGCGCCGCCGTAAGCGCAATCTCGTTTCTCTAAAACAAACTGCTCCGCGAAAAGGGTCAATAGACCTTTTCAGGAAAGGGCACTCGACGAGCCTTTCCTCCTCTCTGGCTTGTGCCAGCCGGCGCGGCTTGAATTTGTTGCCGGTCGCACGCTGCGGAATGATTTGGAGGTGTTTCAGCTAGTTCTGAATGTATTTTACAGGATGTCAGTTCTTACGAGATCGCCAAGCAACCACTGTGTAGCCTTTAGGTGCAGCTGTAGCTACAATATCTGGAAATTTCTCTTCGATGTGCAAAAATGCGGCGGGCATCATCAGCCGCGGTGTGTGTATGTGTTGTGAACTATGTTGGATGTATCGGTTTTCACTCGACGAAGAGTTGTTGTAAAACGTTTCCATCAGCCACAGGCATCGTTCTCACACGTTTTAAGTCTAGTAGACTTCAAATCACAATGTCTACGTTAGCCTCCTGCCGAAGGCTTTGCTCCACACAGCGAGCACTGCGGTTGGCTAACCAACATGATACACAGAATTGCTTCGTGTTTCGATCGACATTGCTATTTTGCCCAGTAAGGTACAATATACAAAGGGGATCGCATAACGAGAATCCAACAGCCATTTATAATGGCACAATTTCCGTAAGATGGGTGAATGCGTCGTAAATGACTAAACTGACGAGACTGAAAAAAAAAAGAAAGTTCATATGTCCTCCTTTTACGGCAAAATAAAACAGAACACGGGATAACGACGCAATAAGACTTCGCTTGGTCGTGTCGCATGCTTGGACCACTTGGACCATGCGCTATAGAGAATCTATAACAGCATTTAGTATTGCCTCGGAAGCTCGCGCAGTCTGCAGCTGGTCGTTCGACCACTCGAGAAGTGTGATTCCCACTTTACGGTACCAAACTATTTTATTTGTGGGCGGAAACCTTGCGCAGCAAACAAGGCAGTCACTCAATGTATCTACGGATAACAACGTGAACGCTTGTCAAAGTAAACAGCACAACTTATTCGCCAGCAGAACGGTACCCACGCTGTTAGCATCGTCAAATGTTTCGTAACTACTCGTTGCAGCTAAACCAGAGCTTAGAATTACAGTGCTGGTAATGCTGCAGTAAGGTACCAATCGTGAAACGAATTTCCCGAAATACCTGATATCCGAGGCTGATTGTAAGCTGAAACAGACGCGCACACCTGGCGCTGAGTACTCCGTCCGCCCTAACGCGCCAGCAGAAACTCTAGCTGCTTAATTACTTCAGACTTAAATTCCTTCACTACGCCTCACAGGACCATACCCCACGTAGTAGACGCAATTTCATGCTAAATAGACCGCGAGAGTGCGAAAAAAATCCACCAAAAACTGCCACCGAGCGTATACCATAGCATACAACACGGGCGTTCGCCCAAGCCAGCATGCCAACTACCCATAGATAGCGTCACTGCCTACGAAATGGCGGCCCCCATGAAAAAACGATCGTACGATTTCAAAATGTTCACGCCACTTGAGTCACTGTCTGGAAAACGATTAATCGAACTGCTTTAATCGATTACGCCGATTAAATTAGAGGTAGACATCGATGACGACTAATCGTTTTGCGGCGTACTCTTAGTCGATTAATCGATCGATATTCGCAACTCAAATGGACTGCAGGGGGTGCTGCGAAAACTGGCCGCGTCTGGCTACACTGTGCAACATGGCGGCTATACGGAGGTCCCCCCGTCGCCGCAACCCATGGAGGAAGGAAACCCCAGGAGAGGCCCTGGCCAGCACGAACGTATTGGAGAAGATGTGGCGGAAGTCACGTGATGTTTTTCGCAAAGGAGCACTGGGATGTGTACCCCAAGTGTCAACGTTGCCATGACAACCGCGCTCCTGAAGCTTTCACTGCTGCTCTCGGTCTCTGAAAAGTGAGATAAGATTTTTCCGCCGGTGTATTTCCTGCAGCACCTTTTTTTCGCGAGAAAAGCTGACTTTGGAGCATAGTGTGTAAGCTTGAAAGTTGTGTTTTGGGTCTGTGAGTGTGAGTGTCGTCCAGCAACAGATTCACTCAAGCAATCATGGCGCGGGTCTTCGTTGTCTTCTTCAACGTGCCACGGAAAAACAGAGGAGCGCGTCTGCTTCACTAAAACTGCTACAGAAGTTTTGCAGGCTTTGTTTTGACGCGCGTCAGCAGCACACACTTCCGACGGCTCGTAACAATGGAAGTTCAAAGTTCGCGCCCATCAGCTCCGGCGAGCTGCAGAACCCCTGATTGGAGGCGCAAAGAGAGGTGGGACACCAACATGGCTGCACTTCCGGCTTCAAAAAAGTGACGTCAGGGCCTCTCCTGTTTTGTTTCCTTCCTCCATGCCGCAACCGCCGTGTTTGATGTACAGTACACTGTAGTTTGATAATTTTCGTGCAGTGTGGTGCCAGTTTACACTGTTTTGTGGAAGGAAAGCGCGTAGCTTACGCCAAACAGATCATTTTAGCCGATCTGAGAGAGGCACAGTGGGTAATGAGGCTGAAATGGTCGCACGGTGTGTGCAAGCATCTGGCGTGACAGCGGACCCGCACGAAATTCTGATGAAAATCACCGATGTATTCTTCAACCCATCGGTCGTGGAACCGAAGTACTCGTACACTGTCGAATTCTCGGAAAAGTACAAGCACGTTTCTGCTGCTTTGATTCACTTTGAAGGCGCGGATAGATAGTGCGGCGTTTCGAGCGTGCGAGACAGCGGCCGCCGAAGTTGGATACGTCACGCTGGCCTCGCCATCTAGGATTGCCGAAATCTTACAACCTGCTCAGTTTGTCACGGTTAACATGGCCTGCAGCAGCGCATCGACTTGCTCGATCAGCTGTTGCCGCTGTACATGCGAATAAATGCGCAGCCGGCGCGCATGCACTTTCTCATTCTTGTTCGTTCGGCGAAGGCGCAAACTCTGCATGCTCTTTTCAGTCCAGAAAGCAAGCGAACCTAAAATCAAGCTTTGCACTTTCTCGCGAGCATGCACTACGAATCTTTGGCGAACCTTTCCCGCTACTTTTGCGTTCCTGTTATCTATTTTACATTCAAGGTTTGCGCAAGGTGACCGCTGCTTCGCTTAGCTGTAGTTATTGCAGTAGTTGGCGCATTGTTTCTCTCGTAGAGAACAAAACGATAAATAAGAAACCGAAAGATCTGCTTACTACAATAAAAACACATTTGCACAACATGTACAGGTATGGCTTGTGCTGCGTGGTCTGACCATGACTGATTACTCATCCCCGCTTTCTACGAACATGTCGCTTATGGCTGCTGTGTAAACTAATGAAATAAAACAAATGTTTCTGTGTAAATTAATGTTAACTAAGCTACTGCATTATGAATCTAATTAATTTTCCGTGTTATTCTATAATTTACCTATCCTGCACTTTAAGTGGCCAAAATTGTGTTCGCCTCTGAACTGCCAATTTCCTTCATACACTGATAAGGGATACAATTGCTTTGATAATTACGCACTTTCAGATAAGCGCCTACTAATTTGCACAAGTTACACGGGTAGTATGTCCACGTCGCAATGAAGGCGTACCGCTATGCCACCCCATAGTTATTTTGCACGCTGGCGCGTACATATTGTGCTTACATAGAACGATTTACTGACGTTACCCGGGAGTACCTGAAACTCCGATGTACCGATTTTCGCTGATGTACCATACGCGGTAGTTCCACGTTGTGCGCCGCATGTATCCGATATAAAAGCTTTAATCAATGAAAGCTTGAGTACCGCGGCGATATTCGCATTATAAACTGCATTACCACGCCGGCTATCACATGAAACTGTATGTTGCAGCACGCATACGCCGAACGTTATCACGATGGCAGTAACAACCTCAACGCAAACTTTCTGAAGTTCGCTGTAGCGCTCTACTTCAAACGTAGTACCAGCAACAGTATCGCGTTCTCTTCACACAAACAACAAACCGGCCCTCGCCTTTAAAAAAAAAAAAAAAAAAGAAAAGAAAACTTTCTCGAGCAAGATGTTGAGAACACAACTATTGCCGTTGTTGCAGCTTATGATAAGATTCGCAATCCATGTGGCTCTTCAGCGTCGCAAAACTGCAAAACGCAGCATAATTCCACGGCCGTGCGGAGTTTCGCAGATGGTCGCTCCTTCGTACGCACCCCATCGCAGTACGAAGGCTACGGACGCAGCGTCTGCTCCGACGCTCCAACCTCCGTGTGAGGTTTCCGGCGCTCGCCGCTAAGTGTCGCATAAATTGCTGGAGTCGCGAATTACCATCCCTAATAAAAGCATCGATGATGATGATTATGATGATTAATTAGCATCCCCTTTGAAACGGGGCTGCGAAAAATAGTCACCTAGCCTACTCGATTTATTCAGATATACTATACATCTTCTTTATCTAGCATTTTTGTATACCTCTCATTATTTTTTTTCAAAAATTTTCCTTGTACCGCTACCTATAATTTTAAGAGATCAGGTCGTATCTATCTTCTCCCTGCTTTTTTTCCACCAGTACTCTAATCGTCTCTTGCTTATCTCTACGGCTGATCTGTTGATGTTTCCTTCCACTTTAAACCCACATCGTTTGGGCGAAGACTGCGCCACCGCGCGTGTATGTTGTTAGCTGGCGTGGACGATTCCAACGGCTCCAAAGGGGAGATGGGCTAAATCGCGAGATCGCGTGCTGCGCCGCTGCGCCTGCGCCCGCCAGCCAATCAGCCTCTATGTCGCCCTGACGTAGCCGCTGCTGCCGTTGGCACGTCAGCACTCAGCAGTGCTCGGGCGGCCGCTGGCGAACGTGGACGACTCGCTCTTCCGCTGAGAGACGGGCCTCTTCTTGCGTACGTACGTCGCGAAGTTTTCCCGCTACTTCTACCATGTTCTGTAACCTGGCGAGCACGCATTTGGACGGCGGTTGCTGAAGACAATGTTGTGACCAATAGCTCAAATATTGCGGACGAGCGTCGTTAGATGAAACCTCAGCGGATGGCGTTTTGTAACACTAGCGTCTGTCGGGAGCTGCAAACGACGTTGGCATGTGCTGCGACACTCATCTCTACAATGGTGAATGACACGTGACTGAACCGTGACCAGATGGTAAGTTTCCCCTAGCATATCGTTACTATTGTCACCTTGCGTGTAATCTTTCGCAAGCTTTGTGCGCTACTAAAGTGTGCGAACATTGAAATCCGTGTCGCGGACAGCGTTGCGGTTTATGTCCAACGTTTAGCGAACAGCCATTAGCGAACATAACTTGCATGAGGAAAATTGGGAAAGGGAGGGCCATAGAAGTTCAGCACCGCAACGCGGGTTTGTTCATTCAGGTGTGCGTCGCTGGGGCAGGCGTCTCGCTTATTGGGTGGCGGGCTCACACGGAACCTTGTCATTCGTGCTTCCTCGACCTCTATCGCGGATCCGCACAGCTGAGAAACATTCGTTTGAAACTTTTGTAGCAGTCGTCGGTATCGCTGAGCAGCCCCAACCAGACGTACGCGTGATGGCGGCGCATAACCCCCTCTCCCCCCCCCCCATTCCCCCCCCCCCTCAGGGTTGGATTGGCACGGCTCGTTATATGCTTGCGCTCGCATTTCCGAGCACAGATGAGTGTGCGCCTGTTTTTTTTTTTTTTTTCACCCTGGGCTTTCCACAGATCGCTCGGTGCTCGCGCTAAAGTAAGGCAGCGAGGCGGCTAGCGCAGAAATGGTTCGCCGCGCTCTTATCGTGTACGTACGCAGTAATGCAGCAATGCCACAAAACAAGCAAAGGGTCAGAAGACTGCGTCCGTTGCGCGCCAGGCCAGGTCCGGCGGACTAACCAACCGGCGAAGTGGTCACATTATATAGGAAGACTAGAAATTAATGGACGCCAGGTGTCTTCCGGTGCAATAGGTGCCGAAAGCAGTTGCCACAGTTACACGGTACCGCTGCACTGCAAGTGCAGAGATGCGAAAGAAGTTACTTCGTCAACACGGACAGCCTCGGCCGTCCGAACGTCCACCTCACCAAGCGGCAAGTGGTTTGGCTCACGTACGGCCTGAGCAAAAGCGTAGACATGTGGCTGTTCAAGGGGAGGTCCGGCGCCGTGTTTCCTCCGAGCACGCCATCGCCGACTGGAGGAACTACCCCCGTGAAGTCGTGTGGGGCGAGCTGCTGGTGCGACCTCCGCTTGGTGTGCCAGTGAAGATAGTACAAATTTTCGAGTGCCTTCGCGCCCAGCGAAAGTACAATCAAGGCCACCTGGTGACGGGCTACAACATTCCGCTGGGCTGTGGCGGTGTTGCAGATCGTGGGCCATGGGTCTTCGGCATGGTCTGCGCGACCACAGGGGAACTGCGACTTTTCAAGGAAGCATGCCGCCTTCCTTCCAGTCGGGTGCAACGCTTCGGGGGGACGGTAGGGGGGGAGGGGGGGGGCGTAGTGTACTACGGCGCGCTCCGGCCGGGGCGGCTGTATCTTGACAGTCAACAGCGGTGGGGGCAGGGGTCCGTCCTCCCTGCGCTGTGTTTTTGCGACTTTGCTTGATCCGAGCGGCGAGACGAAAGTCAATTCTCTCGCTGCTGGCGCCGCACTTGTTAAACAACACCGTTTTGACAGCGAATTTGCGATCTGTTGGTTCTATATAGCGTATGGTGCAAGCATGCGGCACGACCATGGGAAGTCTTATTGCGTCGTTATCCCGTGTTCTCTTTTATTTTGCCGCGAAAGGAGGACATATGAGGTCTTTTTTTTTTCAGTCTCAAAAGTTCAGTCATCTACGACGCATTCACCGATCTTACGGAAATTGTGTCCTTGAAAATGGCTGTTGGATTCTCTTTATGCGATCCCCTTTGTATATTGTGCCTTAGAGGGCAAAAAAGGCAATGCCGATCGAAGCACGAAGCTTGTGTGTATCATGTTGGTTTGCCAATCGCAGTGCTCGCTGTGTTGAGCAAAGCCTTCGGCCTCTTGCAGGAGGCTAACGTAAACATAGTTATTTGAAGTCTACTAGACTTAAAATACGTGAGAACATTGCCGGTGGCTGATGCAAATGTTTTACAAGTCTTCGTCGAGTGAAAACCGACACATCCAACATAGTTCACAACACATACACACCCTGCTGCTGATGACGCGCGTCGCATTTTTGCACATCCAAGAGAAATTTCCAGATACTGTAGCTACTTCTGCACCTAAGGCTACACAGTGGTTGTTCGATGACCTCGCAAGAACTGACATCCCGTAAATTGCACTCAGAACTAGCTAAAACACCTCCAAATCGTTCCGCAGCGAGCGACCGGCAACACATTCAAGGCGCGCCGCGCTGCCTCGCCCAAGCCAGAGAGGAGGAAAGGCTCGTCGCGCGCCCTTTCCTCCTCGTCCGATGAAAAGGTCTTGCAACTTTACCACTGATCGTGCCTTTGGGTGGAGGTTTGTTATAATATTATTAACGATAATATACGGTGCAATAACATTGCCGTATTTTCCGTTCTATAAGTTGCACCTTTGTGTAAGACGCACCCCCCTCAAAACGGCAGTTTTTCCGAAGAAAAATAAAACGCATATAAGTCGCACCGGTATACAAGACACACCTGTTCTTTCGGTAAGCGGTTTAAAAAAAGTCGCAGTTTCGATCAAAAGGCGAAGCATCAATTGCGATAGCAAATTAGTAGAGAGCTATTCGGAGTAGGGATAGTAGTTTTATCGGCTGCATAAACTTGGACAAATCCGCTTAATAACTGAAGCGTGGTGTCAGCGCGCACAAGCAAACATGAATAGATCACACTGAATGACCGCAGACGACTGTCAAAACGCTGGCAGCAATCGCAGCCGCCGCAGCGGGCAAGGTTCGTGCGGTCTATCGCTTCAAAGGAAACTGAGCGGCGGATGTACAGTGCATACAAAGGTCAGAGCCGTGTGGAGATGAGAGACAAAGTACGGGCAAAGTACGAACGGAGTTGTTGGCAGCGTAGAAGCTGCGCCCCCCCCCCCCTCCCTCCCGAGCTGCCTCGCCGCTTTCTTGCTTTCGCGTGGGAGATTGAGTGGCTCGTACGCCCGATTGCAAGATACGCCTTTGGTGCCGGAGCACAGCGTCGCCCCGCCTCCCTCCCATACCCCCACCGCCTTTCGCGCGACGGTCGCGTTTGCTTTCGGCCGTGCGTTCGCTCTCCGTGATAGCGCGCGCTTTCGCTCGCGCATACGGCGCGCGGCGACGATTTTATCGCCCTTGGAATCTATACGGAACCTCACGGCGACGACGACGCCGACGGCAGAAATCCGGTTGAAGTGTCCATATAATTGCTATCGCAACAAAAAGTTAGTGACGTTTCGCAGCGTGAACGCGGGTCACTCGTAAGCGCATGGGTGCCATATATTTACATTCCAGGTGCATTTCTGCCGTCGTGGTTCCGTGTAAAGTCCAATGGCAATAGCATCGTCCCCGCGCACCGTATGCTGTATGTACAAGTGAAAGCGTGCGACGGTAAGCCGAATAGCGCACAAGGGAGGAAAAGCAGGAAGGCTGCCCGGGAGGGAGGAGGGGCTGCCTGTACTCTCGTAGCAACTGCGTAGTTTGCGCAGCGGCGTGCGCCGTATCTTGACAGCCATCTGCAGATGCTACGACTTCGGGGTCGATCGGCTGCGGTCGGCCTACCGCCGCATGCGTTGCTGCTCCATCCTTCTCGCACGGCGCTCGGGAAGTCGATCACAAGAACCTGGCACCTCGATAGCGCGCACAGAACCCGTAGCAATTAAGTCAACCAGCGCGCTTCGTTTGGCCATAACATCGGATCCGATTTTGACGGCACTTTTTCTAAAATAAAAGAAAGAACGTACATAGGTCGCACCGTTCTATAAGACGCACCGACGAAAAATTACGAAAAAAAAAACGGGTCTTATACATGGGAAAATACGGTATGCTGAATGTTTCGGAAATGTTATAGATGACCTAACCTTGTTATACTGCAGAAGCCTGAGCAGCTGTTCAGTGTTCGTTGTGTTAACTTTTGATATTGCTGACTTGAGAAATGATCAAGACAAGGCATGTTGTACAAATTTCAATAATGAATGTGTAGCAAGACTACACCGAATGGTTTGGAAATGTTTGGTAAACTTTCCAAGTTAATACTGGAGAAGTCAGAATAGCAGCTGTTGGAAGCATTCATTGGGTTTTGCGAACTATTTTTTTTGTAGTGTTGTGAACTTGCAAAGTGATCAAGGCTAGACATTATTAACATCATTGGGATATGCATTTATTTCTTTTTATTTTAGTGCAGTAACCCTATGCTGAATGTTATGAATGTTTTTGGTGATTTATCCAGCCTATACTGGAGAAATCTGAGCCGCTGTTGTAAGCGTTCATTTTGTGTTAACTTATCAAGGCTAGACACTTATTGTAATTGTGATATATTTATTTATTGTAAGTGCAATAAAACTAGTCATTTTTGGAAATGTTAGAATTAAGAAATCCTACTTTGGGATGCCGCTTTGAGTCCTTGAAAAACCTGTGGCAGGTCCTGGAAAGTCCTGGAATATCCTTGAATTTTTGCCTTGCAAGCCTGTACGAACCCTTACACGGCCGATAAAACCACTATCCTTAATTCATAAGGTTGCTGTCGCAATCGGTGCTTCGCCTTTCGGGCGAAACACATGACATTTTTTCTTTGTTCCTGATACTACATTCAAATGCAGTTGCACCGACGCAGAATAAGGACACACTTTTTCGAAAACAGTATTGGGCAGACTACCAGACTGGGTGGTATTTATGAGTTCCTGTTTTTATCGTCGGGAAAGTTGTGTGCAAATACAAGCCGACGAACCTCATATTTTCGCGGGCTTTCACCCGACGAAAATAACAGGCCAGGCCAATTCAGCTGCCCGCATCACATTTTTTGTCACCCGGAGTGGCGATCGCCGCCGGATGAGGTTCGTCGTCTGACCTAGTTCAAAGAATGCAGCAAAAACGACTGGAAGAATGGCACACCTGCACAGAGACTCCGAAACCTCTCTGCCAGTCGTGTCACGCTCAATTGCACGGCACGAACCGTGCTTTATTCTTTCTCCGGTGCTTGCTCATTCAGCAAGCCTCCTTAAGCTGTAGGACGAGTGTGTGCAGGGCCCCCTGCCTGTACACGGACACTGCGGTGAGTCCATATCACGTGTACTGTAAAAGGGGGAGTGACTCGGGGCATCGGTATGGCACAGGGAGGGTGTGATTAGGCATTTCTAGCTAGGCTGGTTTTACGCAATCTATAGACTAATGACCTTGTTAGTAATCTGCTAACTTCACTGTTTCGTCGAAGGATACGAAATGGCCCGTCGTGGGCTCGCGTCAAAGGTTCTTTGAGGGCATCACGCCAGAGAAGGACGTTGAGTCTCATACGTGAGGGCAGGATGCACAAAGAGGTGCTGGGCGTAGAACCTTCAGGTGGTCCTGGAGGCGCCGAAGGTAGTGTTGGGGCTAGGGTGGTGCGACCTTGGTGGAATAGTCACCACAATGTCGCATGGTAGAACCCAAAATGATGTCGGCCGCGGAGCAGCCTAGTTGATTGCAATATACCGCTCGCAGACCGAGCAGTACCATGGACAAATGATCAACACAGTGTTCACCGTCGAGGTGTGCCGCGAGGGCAGTCTTCGACTGGCGATGTAGCCTCGATCATGTCGTTGGCGCATGGGTAGTAAGCCGTGGTTTGGCGGTGAGTGGCGCCGAGAACATGCGCGAGGGATGTAAATAAGAGTGGATTGAACTACCGCCTTTTATGTGTGCTGACAGTCCCAGGCCAACCGAAGCGCGAGACCCAGGTGGACACGCAGGCTTGGGCAACAGGTTCAGCATTGATGTCAGGCATAGACACAACCTCGGGCCAACTCATGAAGTGGTCCACGATTGTTAGGAGATAGCTACAACTGCGTGGCGAAGGAAGTGGTCCAACCAAGCGACCGCCCAGTGGCAGGAAAGGCTGAGTCGGGGACTTGGTGTGACGGCGTTACTTTGGCATATTGGCAGGGCATACAAGTGCGAGTCTAGTTACGTATGTTGGCGTTCATGTGAGGCGCTGCGTAGCTCGGATGCCAGGGTGACAGATGTATAAAGAGTCGAACAGCACTGTGGTAGGACACGGGTGCGAAAGGCCCGAGGATATTCGCTAATGTGTCGCACCAAAGCGGTCTTGATGCACATGGATGAGGTAACAGCTGCAGTCGGAGGGAACGAGAGCTATTACGTAGCACTTGCAACGCAGCGTTTTCTAGCGCAGGGGATCTGGTGGCAGCTATGCAGGTGAGTGTGGGAGCAGCCTCATTGCCCTCACCCTTAATATAGCAGACGGCGGTAGTGAATTCGGACACGTAGGCCATTTGAAGCTCCCGAGTTACGTACTTCGAGCAGTTGGTTCGAAGCATATAGACAAGAACCTTGTGGTCAGTGAGAATATAACCTTTGACCTTCGAAGAAGTGGGGAAGTCTTGGATGGTGGCGTAGAAGGCGAGAAGCTCAGTCTAAGACGGTAGTGTGCCTCAGCAGCTTGAAGCTTTTGAGAGCAAATTCGCAGGGTGTCAGTAAAGTCACTGTTGCTGAAGTTTAGCGCCGATGGCGACGCAATGAAGCATCCGCTGCGATTCCAGTGATGGAAGTGCTGCTACAAAAGAAATGCTAGTGCATGCTGCTCCAAACTGTCATTTTTGGTAGTAACTGCACCGAACCTGGTCCGAAACGACACTGGGAAAATGAAGACGAAGAACTTCAACCGTGTGACCAACCAGTGAGCCTTAAAGAAACCGAAAGCGAGCTGTATGCTATCATCATTTTTCGAAAATGCGGTGACGCCAATTGTAGCCTCGGCTCCAGCCGAGTACGTTGCGCCATATTTCATAGCGGGGGGGTATGGCCTAGCCCGGTCTCCCCAGCGCCTGTGGTGCTTTCACATGTGAACGTGACTGAAATTACTTCAATTTCATACCGTTGATCAACTGCTACTTGGGCAACGGTTATATGCGATTGTGGTTACTTTCATAATGTGGTGCTCAGCTTTACCGGTTTTATCTCCTTTGTGCCACAAGTACTGATATTTTAAATATATAGCTGAATTTACTGGCGCGTTTGATAACCATCCATCTTAATTGTTTGTTTCTTGCAGTTTCTGTTGATTATTGTATGTGCAGTATGTTTAATAATAAATTTTAATATTGATGGTATATTTATATTTATGCCTTAAAGTCCATGAGTCGTACAGCATATTTGGCATCTGCTCCAAAAACACCAATAGCTCCTACAAACTAGCATTTTTCTGCTCCGAAAACAACTATGGCTGCTCTAAAGTGGCATTTTCTTTTCTGCTCCTCAAAAGTAAAATGTTGCTTCCATCGCTGCGATTCGAGTTGGAGCATTAGATCTTTAATGAGCCAGAAGCACCGACCGCGTCTGCAACGGCTTGTTTTGCGGCTGTTAATGCGGCAGTGGGTTCCGAAGTCCACAGAATGCTCGCAGACGGGCTGTTTGTTTTGCAAAAAAGTTCAGTGAGGGATTGCAGGAGGCTCCGCACACTTCCCTGTGCGGCTCCTCGCAGCTTGAAAGTTTTCCGCTCCGCGCCTGTCTTGGTGGAAAGCAAGCGTAGCCTTTCACGCCTTTTCGGCAGTGGGGCTGGCATGTGTGTTGTTAGCATATGGTGTCACATGTGTATGACATTTTTCTGCAACTGCTTATCGGCAATTGAGCTTGTTTGCTCAGTTTCAATTGCATTAGCCGAGGCACGTGCTGTTCCGCGTCATTGCAGATTTTTGCGAGACGTTACGCTTCCCGCTTTTCGTTCAAATCACCGCCAGTGCAGCCACTTGCCGGTGTTTCGCTCCTCTTGTTTGAGGGAACGTTTATCGCTCCGCGCCTGTCTCAGTGGAATAGCAAGCGTAGCGAAGCCCGCCTTTTCGGCACTGGGCGGATGCCCTGCATGTGTTAGCATTTGATGTCACATGTGTATGGTATTTGTGTGCAACTGCTTAAAGGTTACGGCGATCAACTTGAGTTTGTTCGCTCAGTTTGAATCGCATTAGCCGAGCCACGTGTTCTGTGTCATCGCCGATTTTCGCGAGACGTTACACTTCCCGCTTTTCGTTCAAATCACCGCCAGTGCAGCCACTTGCCAGCGTTCGGCTCCTCTTGCTTAAGGTAACGTTTATCGCTCCGCGCCTGTCTTGGTGGAATAGCAAGCGTAGCAAAGCCTGCCTTTTCGGCACTGGGCGGGTGCCGTGCATGTGTTAGCATTTGATGTTACATGTGTAGCACAGTTTTGTGCAACTGCTTAATGGTTTCGGCGATCAACTGGAGCTTGTTTGCTCAATTTCAATCGCTTTAGCCGAGCCCCGTGCTCGTTTCTTGAAGCAATTTAAGGTTATAAATATAAATGATTTTTATAGTTATCGTTTACTCTAAAGCCTCTCCACAGTGTGATGATTATGGACGTTCGTCACTTGTTTGTGTCTTAAGACGAGAAAAACGCACAAGAGACGCCAGTTGGCAAAAAAAAAAATGTTTTTCTTTCAAACACACGATGGCAAGGAAAGGAAATGAAAACAAAATAATGTCACAGAGGAGTTTCACGCGCACACTGATGTACGCGACGCTCAGTCCTACACCACCGTTCGGCGCGACAAGAGTTCCGAAAAAACCATCTCACGGTTTCGGTCGTGACGATCGACTCGCTTGTTGCCGCGGTACGGTCG
The DNA here is from genome assembly GCF_013339745.2 of Dermacentor silvarum. Classification (NCBI taxonomy): domain Eukaryota; kingdom Metazoa; phylum Arthropoda; class Arachnida; order Ixodida; family Ixodidae; genus Dermacentor; species Dermacentor silvarum. The sequence continues at coordinate 14,147,853 of NC_051162.1, forward strand.
CCGAGGCGAGCCGAGGCAGAGGTGGCACGGTTGCTGCTGCTGGAACCGCCGCCGGCACACGGCTGCGCTACCGTGTGCGGCGCCTGGCTATGTTGAGGACACCACTGCGTTGTCCGTCCGCAACTCACGAGGACCGCGACCCAGGGTCGGCCCACGCGGACAGCACCTCGGTAGGCCTCGACCAAGAACAGCCCTCAGCAACTGCGCCCTGGCAGGAGCCGCTCAGCAGGCCTCGTCCTTGGTCCCGGAACAGGCCTCCGCATCTGGCCCGGGTAGGCACGCCTTGGTCACTCGGACGCAGCAGGAACCACGGCCCGAGCTCTTCTTCCCGAGCGTCGCACCCGATCTGCTGCCACCGTGGCTTCGCCGCTCGAGCTCCTCCGCACGTTCGCCACGTAGCACTTCTTTTTCGTCGTTTTCTGTTATTTTTTCTTCCAGCTCCCGTGCCACCTGCCCTCAGCTCGTCTTCTTCACTTCGGTAGGCACTTCTACTGAGTCCACATGTTTCGGAGTACACGTAAAAAAAAAGTATATAAAAAAAATATTGTGTCCTTTCCCCACAATATCCCCCCGCTCAAGAAAGTTGTTATAAAAAAAAACAACTTTTAGAAAAAAAATACATAAATGAGTTCATTTATAAACGATGAACCGAAAAGGATGAGAAGTCCAGAAGTCAAACGCGGCTGAGGTAGTCGGCACCTATGTTTTCGGCGCCCTTAATGTATTCCACCACGAAGTCGTATTCCGTTAGCAAGAGACTCCAGCGGAGCACTCGGCTATTCATATGTTTGGCAGAGTTTATGTAAGCGAGAGGCTGGTGGTCCGTTTGCAGCACGAAACGTTTGCCGAAGAGGTACACATGAAACTTTTGAATAGCCCACACAAGTGCCAGGGCTTCTCTCTCGATGGTTGAGTAGCGGGTTTCTCGTGCGAGGAGTTTACGGCTGGCATACGCTACTGGATGTAGCACCCCGTCGTGACGCTGCAGTAAGACGGCGCCAACACTGGACGAAGATGCGTCCGTGCGCAATATGAAGGGCTCTTGTAACTCCGGTGATCGTAAAACCGGACTAGACGATAGCAGGCGTCGCAACGTTTCAAAAGCTTGTTGATGGCATTCTTCCCAGATGACCTTATTCGGACCTCGCTTCTTGGTGAGTTCTGTTAGAGGTGCTGCCACAGCAGAATAGTTTGGGATGAAATCTCTGTAATAACCCGTTAAGCCAAGAAAGGAGCGAACTTCTTTCTTCGTCTGCGGTCGCTTTGCAGCCTGAATCTTCTCTAAGGTCTCAATCTGTGGCCGGAGAAGATTGTTCCCGACGATATGTCCTAAGAACTTTACCGAAGCAAAGGCAACCTCACTTTTTGAGGGCTTTATGGTCAAATGAGCTGCACGAACACGTTTCAGGAACTTGGTGAGAGTGGTAATGTGCTCGTCCCAGGTTTGTGTGGCTATTAGCACATCGTCAAAATAGTGATATATGTTCGGTATTCCTTCTACCACTCGTCTCATGAGTCGAGTGAACACCGCAGGTGCGGTCTTGATTCCGAAAGGCATAAATCTGAATTGGTACAGCCCAGAAGAAGCTTGAAACGCAGTGAGGGGCTTCGATGCTTCGTGCATAGGCACCTGCCAATACCCTTTTGTGAAATCGAACTTCGAAAAGTATTGGCTTTGACCCAGTTTGGCAAACATCATGTCCACCCGAGGTATGGGTTCGTTGTCCGTAACCACAACTCGATTCAGCTGTCTGAAGTCAATGCAAAGCCGCATGCTCCCGTCTTTTTTCTTCACCACGACGATAGGTGCTTGATAAGGAGAGTCGGAGGGTTCAATTATACCTTGCTTTAGCATGTCCTGGACTTCCTGTTCTACAGCTTCTTGGATGGCAAATGGTATAGGGTACGGACGTACATTTACCGGCGTTTCTGTTGTGAGGCGTAACTTGCACTCGACAACGTTTGTCTTGCCCGGCACATCTGAAAACACATCTTGAAACTCTTTCAGGAGATCATCAATCTGGACTGTCTGCTCGTTACTCAAGTCAGTTGCTACTAACACATTCTTGTATGTTTCCCGTTGGTGTAGTGCAACAAAAGGCATTTCTTGCTCTTCTGTGTTGTCCGTCTGCACAGTAACTGCGGCGTGTTGCAGGACGTCAGCCGTGGACTCCCTTTCCTCGTATTTCTTTAGGAGGTTGATATGAAATAGGCTCATTCGACCTCCGAGGTCTACCAAATAGTCATATTCATTACGCTTTTCGACGACTGTGAAAGGCCCCTTCCATGTCAGAATCAGCTTGTTCCTATCTGATGGTAGGAGCAGCAATACCTTGTCACCTGGCGATAGCTGTCGAACTCTCGTTTTTTTATCGTAATACTTCTTTTGTATGACTTTGGCCTTCTGTAGTTCTTCATGGGCTACCTTGCAGGTGTTTTGCAGGCGCTCCTGGAGCTCTACAACGTATCCATAAGTTGTCTTCGTTTCCGCATCAACGTTATCGCCTGTCCACAGTTCTTTCAGAATGGACATCGGTCCCCGGACGAATCGACCGTAAAGTAGGTCGAATGGCGAGAATCCAAGGCTTGCTTGGGGAACTTCACGGTATGCGAAAAGCAAGGGAGCCAGGTATCTATCCCATTGTTTAGGGCATTCTTGGCACATGCGGCGGACCATTTGTTTGAGAGTTCCATTGAACCTTTCCACCAGTCCGTTTGCCATGGGATGATAGGGAGTTGTAGGAAGTTGACGAAATGACAGTAGTCGCCCGAGTTCTTGCATAAGGTTGGATGTGAACGACTTTCCACGGTCGCTCACTATTTCTCGTGGGACTCCAACCCGGGAAAACATTTCTAACAGTGCTTCTGCTATCCGCTCGGTCTCAATGCTCGGCAGTGCTACCGCGTCCGGATAACGCGTAGCAAAGTCCACCATCGTTAGCACGTATCTGTTTCCCTTAGCTGAAGTTGGGGACAGGGGGCCAATAATGTCGACGGCGACCCGTTGAAATGGTGTGTCGATGATGGGCATATTCCCCAAAGGGATTCGACCAACGAGGTGTTTTGGTACTGTCCTTTGACATATGTCACACGACTTTACAAAACGTGTGACATCCGCCTGTACACCAGGCCAATAAAATTCTTCAAGGACACGGTCTGTAGTCCTCCTTTGCCCCTGATGACCAGACAGAAGACCTTCATGGGCCATTTTCATCACTGTGTTCCGGAGATCCTTGGGGACCACAAGTTGCTCCAAGTCTCGCCGTTCTACAGTGTGGTATCGCCGGAAGAGAACATCACGTATCAGCACAAACTCTATGACTGCTGATTTCTTGGATGTGGTTTTCTTCCCCAACGCTGCGAAACAAGTTTCTAGCGTGGGATCGGTGCTCTGTAATTTCCGCAGCTCTTTCGGGCTGATGTCCAATGGGTTAATCCATGGAACTGACAGTTCTCTGTGTTGCTTGTCTTCCTTTCCTACAGCTGCTGACACATTCTCTTTCCGTCCTCTATTCGGGGAAATTAGGCGTTCACTTGTGTCCTGATGGGTAACCTGATCCGTGCGGACCAGTGCGGACCGAGGTCGCTCTTCCGGCTTCGGGATATGGGGTGTATCTGAAAGTACTCCGGTAACGTTGCCTAGCACAACTTCATATAAAGGGTTCTCCATGCAAACAGCAAGAACTTGTCCCTTGAAAAACGGAGAATCAATACACACTTCTGCTTCTGGTAAACTCTTCGTAGACTGATCCAATAAGCGGATAGTGCGGATGCTACCAGTTAGCTTGGAGTCGGGGACCAACGACCGTTTCACCACAACTGTATTGCATCCGGTATCCCGTAATATGGTGACTAATTTTCCTTCCAGGTAGCCCTTTGCTGTCGGCATTTGCTTCGATCCGCCATCACAAGTCGCATTGCTTTGCGTACAGTCGCAAATGTCATGACTCTGGGTTACCCTTTTCTTATCATGTCCCGCTTCCACTAACTCTTCATGCTGCGCTTTCTCGGATCCTAAGAGAGAGCATGATGCTTCTCCTCGTTTTCCAGAGTCAGAGGGGCAACTATCAGATCTGTGTCCTGTCTTCTTGCACGTCCAGCACTGTGGCGACTTCGGTGCTCGGGATTTTGTCCAGCAATCCGCAGCTCTGTGGCCCTGCCTGTTGCACAGAAAGCAAAGCAGTTTTCCTTTGCTTTCGTTTGTAGTGCCCACTTTACCAGTGACCATAGACTTCCCTTTTTCTTCTTTACCCTTAGCGAGATTCACGATTCCCTGGGCTTCCAAGTACTGGTCTGCCGTCGTTGCCAGCATGTCCAGATTACGACATCCTCTTTCCTTCAGAAAGATAGCCAACTTCTCGTCGCACCGTCTTATAAACTGTTCCGACACCATCTTGTCTCGTAGAGCTTCATAACTCTTCGACGTCTTCGCTAGCTCTTGCCAATGGTCGAAGTATCCCAAGAGGCGCCCTGCGAACTGTCGTCCTGTCTCAGCATTTTCGGGCCGGGCATCCCGAAACTTCACGCGGTATCCCTCTTCTGTGTAACGGAACCGCTGTAACAGCGTCTGCTTCAGCTTTGCGTAGTCCGTAGAGTCTTCAGCAGACATGCGTCCTACCACCGTTAATGCTTCTCCCGTGAGACACAAACTTAGCGACAAGGCCCACTTGTCTGTTGGCCAGCCTTGGCTTGTGGCCACCCTCTCAAACCTCTGTATGTAGGCATCCAATTCATCTCTACCCTCATTATACGGCGGAATCATCTTGTGCGGGCTGCGAAAACTCGGACCACCACCTGTGCCATCGCCTACCGAACTCGTATTCGGACGCTGCGCCTCTGCAGCTCGACGTCGCTCCTCAAGGAGGGCTCGTTCAGCCTCCATGCGAGCTAGCTCCCGCTCATGATCTGCCTGTGCTGCTATGCGCGCCTCTTCTCGTTCTTTGGCTCTTTGGTCCCTCATTTCCTTCTGCTCAGCGCTTACCCATGCCACTAACGCCTCTCCACTCAGCCCCATCTCCTTCCCTAGCTCCACTAGCGTTCTCTTCTCGTCCATTCTCGTCTACTGCACACAAACAACGTGAGGCTCTAAGATAGAATGAGAGCTTCGTCCTGTCGCGGACGCCAGAAATTGTGATGATTATGGACGTTCGTCACTTGTTTGTGTCTTAAGACGAGAAAAACGCACAAGAGACGCCAGTTGGCAAAAAAAAAAATGTTTTTCTTTCAAACACACGATGGCAAGGAAAGGAAATGAAAACAAAATAATGTCACAGAGGAGTTTCACGCGCACACTGATGTACGCGACGCTCAGTCCTACACCACCGTTCGGCGCGACAAGAGTTCCGAAAAAACCATCTCACGGTTTCGGTCGTGACGATCGACTCGCTTGTTGCCGCGGTACGGTCGCCGAGGCGAGCCGAGGCAGAGGTGGCACGGTTGCTGCTGCTGGAACCGCCGCCGGCACACGGCTGCGCTACCGTGTGCGGCGCCTGGCTATGTTGAGGACACCACTGCGTTGTCCGTCCGCAACTCACGAGGACCGCGACCCAGGGTCGGCCCACGCGGACAGCACCTCGGTAGGCCTCGACCAAGAACAGCCCTCAGCAACTGCGCCCTGGCAGGAGCCGCTCAGCAGGCCTCGTCCTTGGTCCCGGAACAGGCCTCCGCATCTGGCCCGGGTAGGCACGCCTTGGTCACTCGGACGCAGCAGGAACCACGGCCCGAGCTCTTCTTCCCGAGCGTCGCACCCGATCTGCTGCCACCGTGGCTTCGCCGCTCGAGCTCCTCCGCACGTTCGCCACGTAGCACTTCTTTTTCGTCGTTTTCTGTTATTTTTTCTTCCAGCTCCCGTGCCACCTGCCCTCAGCTCGTCTTCTTCACTTCGGTAGGCACTTCTACTGAGTCCACATGTTTCGGAGTACACGTAAAAAAAAAGTATATAAAAAAAAATATTGTGTCCTTTCCCCACACACAGCTTACACTTTTTTTTTGAGGAGCCGCCGCCTATTACCGGTTCCGCCGCTTCTAGTAGGAAGTTGCTGCGCGGCTTTTCTTCCGTCCTGGCCTTCCACGTTTCCACGCTCGCCGAGAACACGCACCATCAGTCGGCAAAACTGGCAGAAGCATCATGGCGGCACTTCCGCTTCCGTCGGTTGGAGAAGAAAGGAAAAAGGAGAGGGGGGAGGGGAGAATGGGTTGGCGGAACTTAACTGGCGCGGTAGTATTATGGAGGGGCTTTAGTTTACTCCAGTCATACTATTCGGCCACCAGATAAAACAATTCTTTTTACAGGGAGATTTGTGAATTAAAGAGAAAATATTTACATATACACTACGTGCCAGCGGAATATTGGGCACATAACCTGCTCAACAAAATAAACACTCACTTTTACCCTTCCAGCTTTGCTCAGTAATCTTGCTCACAAATCTTTAGATATGTCACAGTTGTCGAAAAAACAATGTGAGATGAGTTTCTGTGAACTTAGTTGTATTTATTTTCGTGTGTTTACTCATTAATGTGAATGTTTCCTTTGTATTTTGCAAAATGCATATGTATTCTAAAATTATTGTTTGTACATGCGTGTAAAAGCAGTCATTTGTATGAAAAGTGTTCGTAAACTGCTGTGTAAAGTGGCAGCCACCCCGTAAAGCTACTGATCTTAGTCGCTTTTTGTGGTTATTCCGTGTATATTTGTTCAAGGGAAGAATGAATTCGATTCTTAACAGCCACTTCTGGCACCGCTAAAGGCAGCAGTGCCGTACACTTAACGATGAACAAGATCGCGCTGGCAACATCGTTTAAGCGTGCGCAGTGTTCAACAATCTTAATGCATCATGTGACATACTAGTGACTGCACATGTTTTATGGAGTAATGAGCCATATAATGAATCACAAGGTGTTTCTTAACAGCATTGGGTGTCATATGCTATCAGTGCTAGTGGGGCCGCATTTTCATTTCTGCAAAGTACGGATTTCATATGCCGGCATGTGTGCTTAATTGCTAGAAAACAGACAAGCACACAGCAGTGAAATATTCACAAGTAGTGAAGTGGAGCTGCCTCAAACGGGCACACATAGCAACAAAAAGTGCTACGCACCTCGGCGTCATCCTCAAAGAATGCCACCGACGCGGAGGCTGGGCCAGTCCTTCATAGAACTTCAAGTACCCGGCCCTCCAGTCTGCCCAGCTTGCCACTTCCCATTTTTCTGCAAATGCATGAACACCGTTAGCTTACGTTCCGAAGTGTATTGCTGTCAGCGGACTCACTTCTCCGCCCCCAGTGCCGAAATCCGTATGGCAAGGACTGCGCACATGCCGCCAGGAAACATCTCGAGAGTTACTCCTCAGGGCAAAGCACTTCAGCCAGATAATGAACCTGTTCTATGTGGCCCCTACCTGACGTACCTCATTTACGTGCGCTACACCACCGGCTCAGGCAGCAACAGCAGGTTTCTCGTCCAGCACAACCGTAAAGACAGGTGAGTTCTCTGACATAGGTGTGGAAAAACAAGCCTAATAATGCCGTTGAAATTAAATGAAAAGGCTAAGCTTTGAATAGCAGGATTGAATTGAAATTCATGTGGAAAGCGTTTTCAGAAATATTTTTAATACTGAAATCTCCGCTGAGGATTTTTACAGGGCGTGTTACATCGACAAAAGGTTTAGAAACAATGGAAGAAGACATGTCAAAGAAGACGTGTTTGGTAGGTTCCTTCGTGATGTTAATTGAAATTCGCGAAAAATACAAAACAGCACAAGCTGTCTTCGTGTTCCTTTTTTCGCTTGTAATTTTATTCTTTAACCAGCACAAACAGAAAATGTTATAACAGGGAATAATGAAAACGATACGGTTTACACCAAGAAATGTCGTACTATTGAACATTTTGTGCATCTCTGTAGCCAGCTGGACAGCTAGGTTGAAACTTCAGAAGAATTGGGTTCACACTGCAGTGGGCACACGTTGACACAGTATTTCCAGCCAGCATGGAGCAAAAGATATTGCGGAGCTGAAGGAAATGTTATTACTTTAATGAACTTCATGGCTGCAATTATGTAAACTTGGTCATTTAAAGTCTGGAACTACATGTTCTGCATTCACATACATCCCATGTGCAATATTCCTGAAGTAGTAATGTGTTACGAAATATGCTACAATGAGCTGGACTATTGTCACATATGGAGATACGCTGAAAGACCTCTGTTGCTGTAGCAGGATGCCTGAATGATGTATGACCACCTAATATCACAGAAGCTTGAACCACTACTGAATATCAGGTACAGTAAAGCACTTTATAAAGGCAGATTCTATATAAAATTACATGGAAGCAGTAGAAAGAATATTACAACAGGCGCAGGTGTTCCTATGTGGCTAGCTGAAGTGCTTTGTGTAACACTTATGGTTGTCTCATTACCCAAGTCACGTGGTAAGCATAGAACCACGCAAAAATCTCACAAACCTGTCTAGCACCTATACTTATATATAAATGGGAGAAATAACATGATGCAGTTGAAAACAATATGAATAAGACCATGTTTTTCTCTGTGTACAAGCATCAGCTGCTAGCTAGTGAATCACCTTCAGGCACCAAAAAGTAATTTCCAATCAAGAGTGAGTTTCACTATATTGCATGTACTTGGAAACCCCCCATCAAGTGACGAAGTACATGCTAGATGTGAAACCTCAATCCGCAACGAAAAGTTAAAAGCAAACGCTCACGTGACTGACATCTAACTCGTTTTACTCAAATACCTTAAACATATTACGAACACATTATAAAGTTATATCAACCTTTCAAAAATGTACAGATAAGTAGTAAAAAGAAAAGGGTCAAAATTGTGACTGCAGAAAACAATGTACACAGAAGAAAAAGACAAACACGTGAAAATGATATCTACTGTTGCTGTCTCCTTGTAGCTACAGCTTGCTGCATTAGCAGGCCCAACAGCTGCTAAAGCTTGCCCACTGGCTGCAGTGTCTCGGCCACTTGCTGCGACTGCCGCTCCACAGCAGCCACCACCCACTCTTGCTGCACCCAGGCAGTCTATGCTGCGCAGAACGCCACGAAGAACCTAGAAAAAAATCATTACATCAGCATGCATTCCCGCACAATCGAGGAAGCACCTATTGAAGTTGTACTTTGTACAGTCAAGGGGGGGGGGCACCTCTCCAAGAAAGTGACCTGTATAATTAAAGAATAATTATGTTCCGGTTGTGGTGAAGTGTGCAGTGCACGAGCTTTACAACGAAGTGACCTTTATAACGCATGATTTCGGAGGTCTCAAGCACCAAGGCACTCAACTGTATGTGTACTCATTTACATTTCCGTATGTTCAATGAAAACACTGTCAATGTTAAAGAGATGCAGACAAGGGCAAACACCTTTGTTCTTGTTTCTGTCTGCATTCTGAACTGGCTATACCATGGCACACATTTTTTGTGGTTGTTTTTTATGTAGTTCTGCAAGAAAATATTGATACCAATTGTATTTTTGAGCTATCACATGGCTGGAAAGTTAATGCATGTCATGACGATGAGCTTAGGATTGTGAATGAGCAAGTGATGAAGACATGTATCTGTCTACCAAAAAAATGCTAGGCCCACAGGTTCATTTTGTTTCGAGTAAAACGCATTTTGTTAACGCTTTAGAAAAATAGTTACTCAAGTATTACAAAGTGCCATACTGCTGTTATGTGTAATGTTTCCCAGAGTCCTAGAACAAGGTACGAACTTAACAGTCGGTGGAATAGGCACAATCTTGAGTGTATTGTGTGGCGAAGCTTTCCTGTTCCTGTCTTATTACAAGCTTTGCAAGTCATTATTGAACCCTCTCTTTCTTTGTGATTTTCAATAGTTGGTCGGGGTTCGTGTTCGTTTTCTTCAGTGTCCTCAATGAACTCAGCAAAACATATTGGTCATATTTTGGTAAAATAAAGGAAACTTTATGGGTGATGTGCAGATAAAATAGAGAGCTAGCTACAACCATTGCAGTTAATTATGAATGCAAAGGATCCAGAGCATTGTAGGTTTGTCTAACAAATACCACTCAATTTACCCTGCTGCCTTGGGAGAAATGTTACCCAAAGTAATTTTTATGAGAATTGAGATAACTATTGCACTCGGTACGTGCTATCAAATGTGTAGCGCAATTATGAATAAGTTTCTTTAGCTAATGCTTGAAAGTGTGTGCGACTAAGTTTTTCAATGAGCAAGTCATATGCGGCAGCTTTTTAAAGCGTGTGATTTAATTACAGCCAACTTACTATATTTGTGGAACTGCTGAAAAGAAACAGCTTTACTGGTAATGCCCTAAACTGTTGATGTGTGGTTGATGGCAAGTGTCTGTTTATAACCATGTACCTAATGTACAGCGACGTTCTTGTCTGTTTTGTTTAGTTCAGCTGTTCAAACTTGTGTTATCCATGTATGTGAGTTTGTGTCCCTCTACACAACCCATAAAATTTAAAAAAAATTATGTCTACAGTCAGTCTGTTATGCTCCACCATTTAAACAAACAACGGCATACGGACTTCGCTTGTTTCGTCGCTCTGCGCGACACCTCGAGCATAACGTCGGCCAGGCGTTGGAGCAGGGGCTCCCGGTTCGACACCCTGCGGGGACCGCGAGACCGACACTGTACTCGGGGTGGCCACCCTGAAAAAAATTAACGCTTTATTGTGAACTAAACACACAACTACGTTACCTCCATAGCATTAAAGCTGTGACGTTTCATGATTTTTGCCTTTTCACTTACTGGTTCTCGCGGAGCTGGGCCCAGCTGGTGGCTGTGCAGCTGGAGGGCTGTGGGGCAGTGGCTCTGATGGAGGGCTGTCTGGCTGCCGCAGTGTTCCTATATTGCTTGTAAAGAGTACATTTACTAAATGGGGGCTACAGTATAAGTAGTTTGCTCACCTTATAGATGAAACAGTTTCCAGAAAAGGAGGGACAACAGGGAAAAACGAAAGCTTACGTGAAATGCCACTTGTCCCTGCTGTAGGGCCCACAGACTCGATGGAGACAGTCACGTCCACGGCGGGCTGCTTTATGTATGAAGCACGAAGGAACAGTTATGAAAATTTGCCTAATGTGTCCCTCCCAATACGCAACTAGTGCAGTGTTATGACAACACAAAAGACATGAAAATCTAGCAGTAAATCACCTTGTGCATGTCACCAGCACATCCATGTGTCACACAGGCAGTTTCGATCGTAATCGAGCCCGTTTGGAATAAAATTTCTCGATTGCGATTGCCTCGTTTCCTCAAAGGAGCCAATCGGTGAATTACATCCAAATTGGGCTCGATCGCAACTGAAAGCGCCCTGCGCGAGTGGTATAACAATGCCTACGCGATGCAGTATACACGATGCGCTTGCAAAAAAATGCTGGCGCGTCCCCCAATTTATTGCTGCGTTAATCGGTAGCTTAACTTGTCGAGCGATTAAAAAAAGCTCGCAGACGCCCGTCGCCGCGGAGGTGCCCACCAACTGAATGATGCGGCCACGAAGGCCGGGCAGGCGGCCTCCACCCGTGCCGCTGCAATTACGAACAGCATTGTAAACATCGCGAGCTACAGAACCATTCCTCGCACTCACCTCTGGCTTGCAGAAACTGCGGCGCCATCTTTTCGTGAGAGAAAAATTTCCTTTCGGCAGTACCCCTGCCATTGCTCGGCAGTCGATGGCCGGGCCCTCCGCGTTCAAGAGTGCGGCGAGCTCACTTCACAGTGCTTGCTTGCGCTCTGCTGTAATTTCTCGGCGCAGCGCACATGCTGCCCTCACGAGGAGCGGCTGTCCCTCCATGAAGGCAACCAACAACTCGCGTTGCCGTGCTGAAACGTGCGGGCCGAGTTTTACGCTCTTGTGGGACGACATTACGGCAGAGCGTAAGCGAGGGGAACAAAGGTACGCCAACTAAATTGCGCGCTCCGGCTAATTTATTTTGGCGTGTGCAATACCACCTAGCAGCCTAAACGAAAGTACCTGCCGCTTAAATTACTTCAAGACATTTTCGGCGCAGATTGTGTTGCAACAGTAACACATTTTTGTCATAATACATTTGTAATTATTAAAGCATTACAAACATTCTGCACTTAATGTATCGTCCCCAATCGAAGCCCAAATTGGTGACGCAACCTTCTGGGGCTGCGCTCGCTCATCTATTGGCTATTCTCTCGCTTACGTTCTCATAAATTTTGCGGACCGCCCACTTCGTGACGTAGCAGTCAAAGCGAACTTGCGGAAAGCGAGCTGTTTGCGCGATCGCACCCCAGATGCGGCCGATCCAACGGTTCACCACCCTCTCCGATTGCCCTTTCCTACTCCCCCGTCGGCTAGAGCTCGCGCCTGCTTTACGGTCGTGCAGAAGAGCATGGAGGTAAAAAATGCTAGGAGGGAGCGTCACGTGATTTCGCTAGCCTCAGCAAGCTAACCTCCTCTGAAGCCGCCCCTCCCTCTCTCAGGGGCCCGTGCGCGGTTCCTTTTAGGTAGGAATAGGCCCAGAAGGTTGCCAGAGCATTCGTGATTGTTTGGTACGTGGTAACTTTTAGTGGCGCCTGCCGTCACAGGCTTGTAGGCCCGTATGCGGGTGGTGGTTTCCTGCTACTGCGCGCGTCGTTCTTCGGTTCAAATGCGATGCCTTGTAACGTGGAACAAGACGGGGCGGGGCGCCTGACTCCTGAAGACAGAAAATTTTCAAGACGTCACTTGCGCTTACCACCGCGGTTAGTGGAGATGCCAGCGCTCGCGGCTCGAAACCTGTCCAGACGCCCGAGTGGTCTATTTTTCCCACATACTCAAGTTTCGTCAAATCAGCCGTTGTGCACCTTAAGCTGTGGTGCGTATTATCTTGCTAATTTTTCGTCCCGCTGTCTTGCACCTAGAAGGAAATGAAATGTTTTGAGGGACACTTTTTTGTTGCATTTTCGCTTAATAAAAGGCTCTGGTGCGCGTGTTTTATTTTGAGAGAAATAGCATTAGCCTGCATTCTAAACGCCAAAGTGGTCGCCGTTTATTCAGATTTACGTGCACTATTTTCCAAGATTGTGGTGCGACGACGCTGTTGAGACGCGCCTAGGGGATCCATTTTCGTTTTATAATAAAGCAAATGGACGGAATTTGTGCATTATCTAGAGTTTACTGAGCTGTTTTCGAATGCGAGTGTAGCTCCACAGCATAATTATGTCCTATAATCAAACACTGCCAGGGGGACCCTTCCTCTGCTAGTGTGAAATGGCATAAAAACTGAATACATAGCGGCAAGGGAAAAATATCAGCATTCATTTGCACTTGTGGATTCATTGTGTTGCTGGTGCACTTGTACTATGGAAAGCACATTTTTATTACAACAGTAATTGGTTCATTCTTTATTCAATGTTTATTGCACCTATAGAAGCCAGAAGATTTCACACAAATACAGAAGGAAGCCACATTTATAATTTAAATGAAGGACATTGCAAAGATAATACACAAAAGAAAATTATAAAAAGCAAGTAGGAAAACTTATTGTGCGACTGCTCTTCGGTATCAGTATTAGCATACTTGTATGCCACAGCGCATTTGTATAATAATGTTATACAAAGTAAACTATCACACATAGTATTGATACCTTTAATAAAACTGGTCAATGGGATCAGCTGTCCTTTAATGTAGCTGCAGTCTTGCTTACAATGCCTTGTATGCAACGCCTTCAATACAGGGCTATAATTGCATAATATTTATATCTGCGTTGTCCTCACAAATATCGAAAGGCTTCGGTGATTGTGCTTGTCGGAAAAGTAAGCAATACATATGCAGAAATCAAAAGAGTGGTAGTTCACAGTCAAAGTTGAAAGAATTGATGTGAGGTCAGACCCACAAACTAAGTATGTCTACATTAAAAGACAGTGCATTTTGCTGGAAGTAAAATGTACAACAAAGCTTATGTTGTATCACAAACCTACAAAAAAGCACCGTCGAAGCTGAGCCAACACACTGCAAAATTAAGAGGCGACGGCTCTATTACATTGTGAACCTCAAATGAATGAATATTTCATGGTATTTAAAACACTCATTGAGTGGTATACACCAAATGTTTGTGGTTACAGTGAATCTGGCATCATAAAAGGCTATTGTAAAGCAAATGACCAGAGTGAGTGCATTAATTTACTTTAAAAATAGTAAAACCAAGGGTATTCCAGGTGGCAAATTTCCACAAAGGTCAGGTAAAAGACATACAGGATAAACATTAAAAAAACATTGTCATCCTCAAGAGTATACTTAGCTCACACATAATCCATTGAGAGCATTCACAGCATGTCCATGCCATCGCACAGTTTACTCTCGTGAAAGGTAGGCCAGCTAACCTACCGTCATTGCGCACAATTTTTAGCTTGGGCTGAACAGAACAATTGTTTAAGCATAATTTGCATGCAGGTGATTCAAGCTACAGCATTCAGCAAGACAACAAACATGCACTTGTAGAGTTTACAATAAGGTATCAGTTTCCCTCTAGAAAAGTTTGACATCTGCATACAATGCTCTTCAACAATATATGCACTTTACAAAGTAACTCAAAAAACAAATGCCTTAACATAAAACCTGGTGGGACAGCTGAAGTTGTTGGATAATTGAATTAATTGTGTTGGGCCATCATGAACATAATTCACCCACGAGGAAACTTGTGTAGAAATTCTTGCAGTACTGCGAGCCGCCGGCACCCAAGCTAGACACCCTGCCTGGGTCAGCAGAGTAACCATGATCCTGTAAAATTGCTTCTGTGAGTGGTTCACTGGCTGCAGGGCTTCTCTGAGGGGCCGTGAGGTTAATTACATCGATGGAGTATGGTTTTTTCAGAGGAGCGTACAAAGAGAATTTCGATGTGTTCCAATAGAAAGCAATTTCCGCCATCAATGTCCTTGACCTCATTGCCGACTATCAGACGCTTCAATGCTGCTGCAAACTGCTTTGCTGTTGGGTTGTCATTGCAGCCCCCCAATGATTTTATTGCAGCAAAAAGTAACTCAAGGTGGTCCTGACTGAGCTTGGAAGCTGGAAGATATGCCAATAGGCCATTTTCTGTAACCAAGTGGTTGTATAGACGGTTGTCTAAGCACAGCACAAAGCGAAAGAAGCCTATCTTTTGGTTGATCCCTGTCATTAGTTTACCAGCTGCAGACTCCCTAAGCAAGTAGGCCATCAGTTCTTTGACATACGCAGTGGCAGGAGCCGCATTTTCAGGACAGAGCGGTCTTTTCTATTCTTCTTGCCTTGGATGTCTTGAATTAAATATGTCAAATGCATTGTTGACATGTCTGATAAACTCTTCTGTTGGCAAGGAATTTGAAAATTTTGGATTTTTTCGAGCTCTGCAGTCACGAAGAGCATCTGCTACCGATTGACTAAACGTTTGAGACAACAATAGGATTTTCATGGGCTGGTTTTTCCAGGTAATATGTGCTTGTCTAAGTTGGCCAAATGTAGGCCCTCTGTGTACTGGATTTTATGCAGCTCATCAATGTGTTTCAACAATATGGACTGTTTGTTCGTATCAAAATAGCCTTTTTATCAAACAAGGTGTGCGGCAGTAGCTTCAACATGTGACAGGGATCCAACATAGCAAAGAGCTTTTTTTGTCACTGGATGCGGAAAAGAAGCGTCCAGCTTAGTCAGATCCATCTTGCAGCCAAGGCTGTGCAGCGATGACAAATTCGCTGCAGCGCCATCGCAGGTCAAACTCGCAATGTGTGCACCTTTTTCGTGAGTGAAGCTAGCAGCTTGCAGCACCAAATTGTGCCTTTGCTCACCACCAAGACCATGCACTAGAAAGTAGCCAATCGGCAGCTTCCATCTGCCATTGATTGCAACAAGCATTAAAACAAATGCATCTTTGGCAACTGTAAAGCTGTCATCATTGACATCAATGTCCATGTCAACATATCCATGGAAGCTTTTCCCAACCCACACCACTTCTCTGAATGGCCATCTCATCCACAACCAGATTGCATAATGTGGAGAGCCGTGCTTTACCTTGATAGCCGTGCTTTACCTTGATAGCCGTGCTTTACCTTGATAGCCGTGCTTTACCTTGATAGCCGTGCTTTACCTTGATAGCCGTGCTTTACCTTGATAGCCGTGCTTTACCTTGATAGCCGTGCTTTACCTTGATAGCCGTGCTTTACCTTGATAGCCGTGCTTTACCTTGATAGCCGTGCTTTACCTTGATAGCCAATGCAGTCATTGCCTCTTTTGAAAAGCCAGCAGCCCTATCAATGGATTGATATCATTTACGCAGTGTCTTGGGATGCGGGAAGCATGTGTTGAAAACAACTCGTACTTATCTGTATGCTCTAGGGGAATAAAAATGCAAAGTCAGTGCAAATGGCCTGAGCTCTGGCGAGTAAGCGCGTCATTGCTGGCACCAAACTTATGTGGCAGTTGACGCATGAGCAAGTCTTTTTTTTTTTGCCCCACCAAGACTGCAATATGGCGACATCCTCATTTTCTAGAATGCAATTGTCAGATAAATCTTCTATGACATCTTCGAGATGGGCAACCTTTTGAAAAAGCTGTTGATGGGATTGCCGTAGAGTCTTCATCTTCTTGGTCGCAGTTTGTAATTGTGTAATGCCATAGTTCATGCCTCAGAAAGGCCTTTTCAGGCATGTGTTCTGCTGGCTGTGGCTGCAAACTATCACGCGCAGTAACAGATGCATGACACAAAGCACGTACGCAATTAAATACGCATATACTTAATTGTTGTGGCATACACTCTTGTGCAAGTTATGAAGAATATAATGCTTAATTTTTGGTCATTACCTTGTTCACGACGGTTTCCGTTTACACTTTTGTGAACTTAAAAACTGTGGAAGCATAAAACTGCCACCCGAATGAGCTTGCTAGTGCCACTTAATTTTGTTTGTTTACTTATTTGCTAAATACTGCAGGCCTATCTAGTCCCAGGCAGGAAAGGTAGAAGTACAAAACAACTAACACAGAAGAGGCCAATGTAGCATAATTCAATGAGAGATGTTTCACAGAACCCTTTTAGTTTGAGTGGGCAAAAAAAACTGAGCTCATATATCGCGGCTCATTGTGACCGATCGAACAAATAAGGAGCATAGAAAATTTTTAAAAACCTGTTGGTCTTCTAGTTATTGTGTCATTTGAATGGAAAAGAGAAATTGAAAAAGGAATATTGGCCGCTAATTGGTGTTTAACGCAAACCCTGAGGAAACTCGTACCACTGCGGACGAATATGAATGTTTCAGTATTTAATTAGATGGTTGCCATGATCATAAATGTTCGTGTCCAAGTGCAGTTCACTGAGTGACATGCTTCAGCTATTAAACAGTTGCCACGAAAATATATGCTACTTCACTTGCAGTTACCTAAGGAAACAAGTATGTAAAAATTGTAGTGGTCAAGTATTATCCTCACCATAGTATGCTTTGCTGTTCGAGGTGTCGCTGGGTTGTGTGTAGGCAGTGCTTTCACCCTTGAGCGTCCTGGAGGGCCTTGTACTGGGAGACTGGACAAAATACACCAAGTGCGATAAGGGACTGCTTACTGCAACATAACTTGAAATTGCTGACTGCAAACGAAACACCAGATGCACAGTTGAAGCTAAAACCCAGGACTAATAGCGACAGCATTGGCTCCATTTAAAATTTAAGCCCAATAATGACCAGCAAGCAGGACATTGTTAGGGAGATCAGTGGCTGTGGCTATATAGTGTATTTTTTATCTACTGTTCCAAAAAATGTTGATAAAGCTTACCAGCACAGTTGGCATGGTATAAATTTTATTACTGTAGTAAATGTTGGAGCATAGCAAGGGTGTTAATTATGTGTGTAATGAGAGGACATGGCTGAAGTATAATTCAGAGGAGTGTGTTTTCCTTATTCCAACTTTACTGAAAAAACAAGTCGTTTTTCATCCTAAATAACACTGGTTTGCTGCAGTTTGTTTTATTTTCCTTATCTTGTACTTATCCTAGATTGACTAAAATGAGGTTGTAATGTAGCATATATGGCTTTCATTCATTAGCACTTGCTTTTGCCAGTGTTAACAACGAAATTTGAACGCAGTATGCTTGTCACCTGTGCCAAAAAAGGACTGTAATGTAGCCAATGATTGGTTGAACAGTTCTTTCTCTTCATTCTGAGCATTACTAATAGATCTTTTAAATCTTAAAAACTTGTTACAAAAAGCTGTATGAGTCTCACATGCATTTTTGAAACAATTAATTTAAAGGTGAAATCCAAAATATATATTACAGGGAAACACCAGATTTTTGCAAAGCAGATCAGAACATGAATGAACCAAGGCACAAATGTGAGAAAATGTCTTAAGCAAGCTCTGTGATCATTACGACAATCAAACATGCCAGGACATGTTGGATTTTGGAAGGCTCATCAGCGATGTCTGAATCAGTCAAGGACGCGCTAGCAGATGTATCAGTACCCTCTGCTAGCACATCAATCAGACAAGCCCTCAGAGATGTGCATATCCATTGTGGCTTGAGAGACCTGCCTGAATATAAGAAAAGCATATTTCACTTCAGGAATGGTGGGGGACATCTACCACAGTTGTGAAAAAGATATGATCAAACTGGAAACATGCATTATGGCTGCATACAGTTGTGCATCAACTTACTGGCTCAACTTGATGCTGTTATGTTTCGTGGATGTAGCTACTTAAAGGTTGACTCATTGCTGTGGCATCGTCCTTTGCAAGCGTCTGCAGTTAAAGAATAACCCACCAGATATTTGTAAGGTCCAACAACATTTGCTGTGGAATCCATTTACACAACCTTTGCACGACTCATGCAAAAGACCTCGCATGATCTGTGCATGCTTTCCTTACACACTGCATCCGCTTGTGTAGAAAACTGTTTGATCTAAGTGTGCTTGTAAAATACACATACAGCTAATTGAATCTCAGGGAAAATGGAGCTGTAACTTTGTAGTGCATGTTGCACACAAAAATATAGATATAGCTGTAACACATAGATAATGTAATGTAATGCCCCCTCTGTAATGCCTCAAGGCCTTCAGGGTACTACTAATAAAATGAATGAAAATGATGTTCAATCCTGTAATTTAAAGTAAAACTGCGTTATTTCATCTCAACTGTCATTTACCTGTTGTTTAAAATATGTCAACCAACATCATATCTTCTGAAAAAAGAAAATGATATTTAGCCACAACATGGAGAGTGATTGAAACTTAGCAACATATTTGAACTTGGCACTCACAAGCCGAGTTACTACGAGCAGAATATTTTCTACAAAATTATTGTTCTTGGCGACTATTTCAAAACTTGGTATGTTAATCATGTGAAGACTAATATTTCATAGTTTCTTCAATTAATTAGTTTTATTGCAATTTTGATTGTTTTCAGCCAAAAGAAATACATACAAAATTTAGTCAATAATAATTTTTATAGCAGAAAATGTAATTCTTAGACAATAAATAGCTTCACATCGTACGTGGCTTTTTAGGAGTGTACGCTAGCTAATAAAAGTACTTTAAGGAGAAATGTTTAACACTTAGTGGGAATTATGACAAAGTTTAAAAAAATGGCTTGAATAGTATTGCACCACTATTTCGTCAGTTATAATTCACACGAGCACGTAGTCGCTAACGATCGCAAATATTGCAGTTCCATTTTCATAAATAAAAATGTTCATTGTGCTTAGCTATGGAAGGACAGACCATCGCGCCGATTTTCTGTTCGATTAGGACATCCTGGCACACAACACTTCATCACGCAGGTGCGCCTACTGCTGACGGGAGTTCTCGCCGGTCTGCTTTGAGCAGATCTCGAGCAACAGTGTCGACTGCGCTACCTTAACTATGGGCCGGCACGGCCCGAAATATGTTCGGAGTCTCCGGCTCGCCAGTCCATCTTTGGGCACAAGACGGGACTAATTTTTTTCCCGTAGGGAAACAGTCGCTTCGGACCCTGTACGCTCGCTTAATCGCCTGCACATTTTGCGGGGGCGAAAGGCATCGTTGTTTCCCAGAAGACGTCGTCAAACGCAACGAATCGTCGTCGGAAGGGCGGCTTGGGTGCCTTCACACGTTTTCAGGGCGAAAGGTTCCCTCGTTTCCCTGAAACCACACCGAAACGCAACCAGTCGTCCTTGAGGTGGTCCTCCCGGGTTGTTGGGCGCAATGCCGGTTAACCGACGCCTTCGTTCGCAACAGCCTTGGCGCCTGTCTGATAATTAAGCGGCGAGACTCAACTGCTTCACACACTCGAATTCCTTGGACTAACCTCGGCGCGCGTTTGCCACGCCGAGCATGTGCGCATATTCCGAAACCCCCGCAGCAGATGAAACCGAAGCCACCGAAGCGAGCCGAGTAATATCTACCGCTTGTCTATCACGTGAGGGCCTATTTCCCATCATCCCATTCCTCTAAATTTTTATGACTAGGCTTCAAGATTGTCACGTGACGCTCCCTCCTATTTTTTTGCTTCTTCCATGCGGAAGAGTACCATCTGGGTGGCGCCTCACGACGGAAGTCTGAAGAGTCATGACAGACGCGCGAAGCGTCTACTGCATCTCTGGAACGGCAGCGGCGCGCGCTCAGACGCACGCATGACGCAAGCAGTCGTACCCTCTGGGTAGCGTCATATCGCGGCAACTCACTGACCTTAGGCGGACCATCTGCTATCATTGCGGAGCGAGCAATTGCACTGGCATTGAAAAAAATAAAGGCGCTGCACAGGCTGCTAAAACTTGGTGGTGCGCTTGTTTATTGTATTGTTCAATCATCACATAAGCGCTGTTTCCGTAAAAGTGAACAGAATTCATTAGACATTTTCCATGTGTGCATTAAATACAACAGACATATTTGTGCAGTGTGCAGGGGGAATTTAATTATTCAAGATCCTCACCGGCTCCGAATTGCAGTATTGCGTGAGGGAGGTTACAGAAGGTTAAACAATGAAAAGGCGCAAAAATCTTGTTATACATAATTTCGCCAAAATGGAAATTATACAATAGTTAGCGCTGAAGGTCATTTCCACAGTTTTATATATCGCTGTGCACTTTACCTTCGTTGGGAGAATATCGTTCACGAAAAAAAAGGTCGTAGTTTCGCCTGACAGGCGAAGGATCATTGTGATAGCCAAATAATAGGCAGCTGTACAAAGCAGGTATGGTAGTTCTATTGGCCGCATAAACTTGCAAGCATTCGCCTATAACTAAATTAACAAACGTGGTGCCAGGCCGCACAGCCAAACATGAACAGATCACACTCGATGAGAGAGGACATGCGCTGTCAGAACGCTGGAGTGAGGAGGCGAGGTAGCGAGCGAACTGACCATTGTGCTGTCTCTCGCTTCAACGCGAACGTGGAAAGCACCAAGCATACGAAGGTACAGGCACTAGTTGCACTTTGTCCACATCGCACATTGGTTCCACGATACGGCGGCCGTGCCGTAAGCAGCAGCCGCCGGAGCTTGCTTCGCATTGACTTGCGAAAAGTCCTGCTGAAAGCAGTAATGTGAGTTCAGAAAGGATGTTGAAGTGCATAGACATAGTCTAAAATGTCAACGTGTCGTACCTAGCAGTCCGGAACGCAGTATTTTGGTGCCATACGGTGGATATTGCTTTGTCCGAAAAAATGGTTCAGTCCAATCACCGACGCTTCACGCCGCATGCTTTGTTGCAAAGCCCATCTGCAGCATATTGTTTTGTTTCAAAAGCTGCGGTTTCTGCGCCGCTACAAGGCTACACAAAAGCGAACGCAGTCTCAAGCCAATACACGTCCTACCCCATCGTAAAAGACATGGTGGCTCTCTCAATGTTCACCGCTCGAGAAGGCCAATGAAACGCAACAGAACTACCACCGGGAAACCGGCAATGAGGGTGCTGAGCGATATGCCCGTTCAGCAACGGCCTACTCGGAGCCACGGACATTCCTCCACCGATACTGATACCGATACACTGATACCTCCACCGGTTACAACGCTGAGACACAAAGTGGAAGTGACAATTGATGGTATATGTACGATGGCATTGGTGGACACCGGGGCTATGAGATCTGTTATGAGCCTTTCTTTCAAGAACCGGCTTCGACGCAAAGTGATGTTTTCCCTCGACACGCATGTTAAATTCCGCGGAGTAAGCGGTGAATTATTGCGTCCCCTTGGTGTTTGTGCTGTGAATGTGTTATTGGCGGACAAGTTATTTAACCGAGTTTGGGATTTTGGAATACTGCACGCACGACGTTATATTAGACTTTCTGCAAACCTGCGGGGCTTCAGTTAATTGTGGTGCTGGCGAGCTTTTGATAAATAGCGGAAAACCTGGGGTCGATGCTTGTCAGGATCCATCATCAGACCTCGTGAATCAACAACCCGCTGTACAAAAAACGTTTGCCGTTGCTGAGGCAGTGACGCTGCCTCCGTGGTCTTTAGCACCGGTATCCGTCATCGCATCTTGTACAGACGCTTCATTTGACGCCATGGTACAACCCTTTGGCGATTATTGCGGGAAGAAAAACCTACTGGTACCGAATAGTATTGTATCTCTGAACAATGGTAGCACGTTTTTGTGGGCGTTAAATTTTTCTGCCGTCCCTGTGCGTGTTCCTGTACAGATAAAGATTGCTGTCTTCGACGACGTCACGTGCTGTTCATTGGTGGTCGTCAGGGACGAGGATTCCACTGAAGGACGAGCCACTTGCCCTTACGAGCAGAAAATTTTAGGCATGGTCAGCAAGTCTTAGTCTTCACGTCAACGGGACACCTTAGTACAACTGATAGCCCAGTATGCTTCAGCGTTCGACTTCTCTCAAGATGAGCACCGTACAACTATCCCATCCTCGCGTGCTCATCATCGCATCGACACAGGATCGGCACATCCTCTTCAGCAAAAGCCCTACCGAGTGTCTTCATTAGAGCGCAAGGTTATTGCGGACCAGGTACAAGAGATGCTGTGGAAAAATGTCATTCAAGAATCATCAAGCCCGTGGGCTGCACCTGTCATCCTAGTAAAGACAAAAGATGGCTCGTGGAGATTTTGTGTTGATTATAGGCGACTAAATGCAATTACCTAGGATGTGTACCCACTACCGCGAATTGACGACGTAATAGACTGCCTACATTCTGCCTACTACTTTTCATCCCTCGGTCTGCGTTCAGGCTATTGGCAGATACCTGTGGATCCCGTCGGCAAAGAGAAGACCGCCTTTGTTACGCCGGACGGTTTATTCGAATTTAACGTTATGCCGTTCGGGCTCTGCAATGCGCCCGCAACGTTCGACAGATTCATGGACACAATTCTCCGCAGTCTATAGTGGGAAATATGTCTGCTACCTGGATGTTATTTTCGGCCGCACTTTTGAGGAGCATAACGAGCGCCTTAGCCTGGTTCTGAAATGCATGGAGAAAGCAGATTTGATTCTCAACTCTGGAAAGTGTAGGTTTGGAGAGCGACAGACATTGGTACTCGGTCATCTAGTCGACAAAGATGGAGTCAGACCTGACCCCCGCAAGATTGCAGCGGTCAGTGCCTTCCAGCCTCCGCAGTCAGCGCGGGAACTGCGCAGTTTCGTGGGACTCTGTTCTTATTTCCGTCGTTTTGTCCCAAAAATCGCCGACGTTGTCCACCCGTTGGCGCGTCTGTTGCAAAAGGATGTATCGTTCGACTGGACACCACAATGTGAGTCATCGTTCCGTCAACTTAAATTCTTACGTCAGACCCCATCCTGCATCATTTTGATCCGTCTTCCCCTACCGAAGTTCATACTGACGCCAGCGGAATAGGCATTGGAGCGGTACTTGTTCAACGGCGAAACGACGCCGAACACGTTGCCTATGCCAGTCGTTACTTTAGCAATGCTGAGACAAACTACACAGTCACTGAGCAGGAATGCCTTGCAGCTGTTTTTGCTGTTCAGAAATTTCGCTGTTACATCTCTTGTCGCCCATTCAGCATAGTCATTGATCACCATTCATTATGCCACCTGGTCAGCCTTTGGGATCCATCTGGTCGTCTAGCATGGTGGGCCTTGCCACTACAAAAGTACGACTTTGTGGTGAAATACAGAAGCGGCCGCCGGCATGCTGACGCCGACTGTCTTTCCCGCTTACCACTGCCAACGGCAAATTCTCAAGAAGACACCTTCGATGACTGTCTGGCCACTATTGCACCTGAATTTCCGGACGCGACCATCTTCCAGGAGGATCAACGCAACGTCAATCTGGAACCTCTTTTCGTGATGGCCCTGAATCCGAAAGCCAGTGGTGATTTTTCCATACGTGACAGCTTGTTATATAAAACCGACCACTCTGCAAGTGCCGCCCGCTTTCTTCTTGTAGTCCCGGAGAGTCTCCGTAGTGCTGTGCTACATGCCATGCATGATGATCCAACATCAGGTCATCTTGGATTCGCCCGTATGCTACAGCGTGTGCAAAAGCAATTTTACTGGCATCACATGCGTCAAACAGCAATATGTGGCTAGTTGTGACCAATGCCAACGCCGGAAACGACCAACCGCCCCACCAGGTCCTCTGCAGCCGTTGATTCCCCCCTCACGCACCTTTTGAGCAAGTTGGCATGGACCTCCTGGGCCCATTCCCACGGTCATCGAATAACAATCGATGGATCATCGTTCGTGTAGACCACCTTACACGCTACACAGAAACCGCAGCAGTGCCGTCATCTACCGATGTTTGCGTCGCTGCCTTGTTGCATTATGTCCTTCGCCATGGCCCACCTCGCGTGATTATAAGTGATCGCGGTCGTCAATTTGTGGCCAACGCTGTTGAAGAGCTGCTTTTTTGAACACAATTTCGTCACTCAACGCCGTACCGTCCGCAAACCAACGGTCTTGTTGAACGCAGGAATCGAACTTTGACAGACATGCTATTCATGTATGTGTCCCCTAACCACAAGAATTGGGATGATGTGTTGGCATTCATTACATACGCCTACAACACTGCAAAGCATGAGACAACGAATTACAGCCCCTTCTATCTACTTTATGCTCGATCGCTGCGGAGCTTCCTCGACACGATTCTGCCGTTTTCTCTGGACGCTGAGGATTCCGTCGCCAAGACACTTTGCCTCGCCGAGGAAGCCCGCCGAATAGCCCGCGTCCGCACATTGGCATCGCAAAGCTGCTTGAAGGATTGGTACGATAGATCCCACCAAGCCATTTATATTGAAAAAGGTGACCTAGTGCTGTTATGGACCCCAAACGCAAGCGTGGCTTGTGCAGCAAGCTCTTGTAACATTATGTGGGCCCGTTCGTTGTTTTAGATCACCTGAGCGACCTTATGTGGTTGCACGGGTTTTGTCTACAGATAGGCGTTCCAAGAAAACCCAGCTTGCTCATGTTGCACACCTTAAGCACTACTACCCCGCTGAAGAACAGTGACTCTCCCAGTGGGCTTCGTCTGCGAAAGGGGGATTGTAACGTGGCAAAGAGGAGCTAGAAGAGGAGGAGAACGAACTCAGGAGCAGCCACGGCTACACTAAGGTAATAGTTGTTACAGATGCGCTTTCGGTCTGTACACATTTAACTTCCAATAATCAGTCACAGCTACTGAGTATATTGTCGACTCTTGCCCAAGAAAATTTATCCGAAGTCCGCTTTGTCTGGGTCCCCGGACATAGTGGAATTTTTTTTAATGAATCAGCTGACTCGCTTGGTTCGACATCACTAAATGGTCCGGTCATAAATATTCTTCCTGATTTCTCTTTTATAACAGGAGCTAGATTTAAACGCCTTTTATTGCTGAATTGTCATGACTCGTCCATACTTCAGACGATTTTCAACATTTAAAATTTCGGTGGAACACGAGCAAGTGCCTTTCAGGCCAATGTGAGGTGACGCTGTGAACTTTCCGCTGCAGAGTTCCCCCGCTTAATTTTTATCTGCATAGATCCGGTTCATCAATCACTGACCTCTGCTCGTTTTGTAATCAACCGGAGACTATTGACCATTTCTTTCTTTCTTGCCACCGCTTCTCCTCCCTCCGTAGAATGTTTCTGTTATTTCCAAGCAGTAATCTGGGTTTGGCACTTACAACGCCAAACATTTTGTCTTTTCGCGCTTGTCAATTAGGCACAAGTCAGGGATCGATGATCACTGCTGTACACAAATTTATTGAAGCATCTGGAAGGTTACGCTGCTAGGGTACCGACCGTGGGACATGTTATTTTATGTTTATTTTTGTAGTTAGTTTTCTCTTAATTTTTTATTTAGTTAGTTTATGTATAGGACATCTTCAAATCTGTGTAAGGAGTTGCCAAAATCTTAATTTTGCTTATTCACCTTTACCTCTTTGTTCGTTGTTAGGTGTATGTTTTATATAGTGTGGCCAATCCCCCTCGTGGGTACGAGCCATGTTTTGAGGCAACAACTACATTTCGGTGGCGACATCGTGGCGACCTCTCATCCTTCCTGGTCTTCACCTGTGAATAAACATCGATCATCCATTACAATATATTCAGTACTGTATTTCTTGAGTGCCCACAGCAGGCAGCCAAAGAATGTAACGACTTGTAAAAAAATTGTGTGTTGCGTAAAAACACTGACGTAACATATACATTTGATAGGACCCGTGTACTTAGATTTAGGTGCACATTAAAGAGCCCCAGCTGGTGCAAATTATTCCAGTACCCCACTACGGCATGCTTCATAATCAGATCGTGGTTTTGCCACGTAAAACCCCATAATTTAATTTTTTTGTGATAGCACGAAACGCGATGCTCTAATGGAAGTACTGTGGAGGGAAACCTCAGCTATAAATAAAACTAGAATACAGTACATTGTTACCTTTTTATACAACGGTTTCAAAGCCAGCAGCGAAGAGTTCAAAAAGCGAAATCTTACGCAGGGAGTGTGGCTAGATCTACACTATCCCTGGTGCTTTTCACTCTGGCTTTGTGAAGCCAAAACTTTCCAATACATAGCACACCTTGAATAGATATATGATCTAGCTCGAAAAAAAAAACATTGCAGTTAACTTGGAAAGGATCGCATTAACCCATAAGAAAGGAATCGCAGTCATCTGCTACATCAAAGATACAAAAGTTTCCTCGTGGTTTCGACAATGACCGTGCGGATGTAGTTGAAGCCCGAGAAAAAAGAGGATAAGTTTGATGAAGCCATATGCGCTTATTTATATACAGCATCGCCGATCCTATTCGCAGTTGTGATGGCAAGCAACCGTCGCGCTTTAGTTGTCACCATTGCGTAGAATGTGCTGTAGTGTTTTTTATCGATGGGTAAGGTCTCCCGACCTGGAGGGAGCCAGCCAGCCTCCGCAATCCTGGCGCACAAAGCGCGTCGGCGCGCAATCGTGTGAGTATTATTTTTGACTTGGCCTGGCAGAGTCAGAGCACTCACGCAGGCACATGGCGAGGGGAGCAAGGCTGCCTACCCTATGCCTCGCCATTCCAAGCGATGCCCCAGGCATCCGGAGAAGGATGCCCTACTCTGTGTATGGGCAGCGGGACATTTATATTCCTCCCTCACATATGATAAAAGTTAATGAAAACGAAAGCTCTGCCAAAAGATAGCCGCATAGACATCTAAAGACTTGTCCTTGAGTAATCACCAAGCTGAAGCTGTGATGGTTGCCAAAGTAGTCCCAAGCGCCCAAAACTCATGGCGATTAGGTGTCGTACGCAGCCACTGCGTGAATAAAGCGGCTGTGTCAATGCCACAAACCAGTGCGACAGTCCCAACCGTGAGGCCACAACACAGGACACCGAAAGTGGCGCCTCTATAAGCCCTGAAAAAATTGGTGTTATATATTCTTTTTAAGCCCCTGATGTATATTTGGCGTAATTGTCCTCTTGCCATGCCCCAGTTATTACCGGTAAACTGAGGTGTGGTGTCGAGCGACCACGTAGACTGGTAAAGTCTCAGGCTCTCGCGGGAGGGGAAAAACCGACAACCGATCACTTAGCGTAGCATTTTTAGGAGCGAAGCTCCTTATAGCGGCACCCGTTCCGTCCCCGTCGTAGTAGTAGTAGTGTGTAACCAGTCTGAGAAAAATGAGAAAAAAAATTCCGAAGTTGTGTCCTTAGCGCGGAATCGAACCAGGGACCCTTCGCTTCCGAGCGCGCGGCGTTAGCCCACTACGCCACGAAGCGCACATAGACACACGCACCACGATGGCAATAAATACCCAACATTAACGAAAGGCCGCGTTTCTAGCGCGTTTCTAACGCGTTTGTGCTAGCGCGTTACGGCCCGTGTAAGAAGCTGGTGTAACGCTGTGGCCTCTCCGCCTTACCTTCAACGCGTTTCGAACGCGCTGCCCAAGGCGGTGGCAAGTCAAGTTCAAGTCGAGGAGCGTTTATGAATACGGCGGGTATACTCTCTCAGCAGTCATGTGATGGCGTCGGAAAACGCGGTGCACGTTCCGGCATCTGTATATGGCTGCGTAAGACGCTGTGGCCGCTCCCCCTTACTAGAGAGTACTGCACGTTTCTAACGCGTTTGTGCTAGCGTCCCCTTAAGCGGGAGATCCGATGATTCCCTCCGGAGCTTCGCCCACTCATCATCATTCACCCCGTGGATATGCTGTGATTTTTTTAACCTGTCTCGGAACGCTAGCCCGTGCAGGTGCGTGCCAGCCACTCATGCCTCGTGCAGACGCGAGCGTCTACTTAATTATCATGCGACGCCGATGCTGCTGCCGCTACAAGGTAATCCTAAGGGATGTTTGTTATTTTGTCTTGAACGTACTTTAAATGAGGTAGAAAAGATAGTTCGTCAAATATTAAGTAGATATGGACAGAAAATGGTGTTGGGCAAGTAAAAAATTACGGAAAAGAAACAGAAAATTTAGCCCTGCCTGCTGCACCTAGGTATCGCAGTCTGCCGAATTTAAATAAAAAGAATAGGACTTGAGGCGTCAAGATATAAATTTTTGAAAGAGAGAGAAAAACAAAAAAATTTTAATAAATTCTACTACCAGGGAAACCACGGCGAAGGGAGGGGACAGCAAATAGCGGCATTTATTATATATATGTGTCCAACTAAATGTATTCACATGATTGAATCTTCATCTTGACTCACGAGAGATTTCAACAATTTTACACTATATATAAAAACAGGATTCTGGTCTTCTCTTGACGCACAAATGGCTTGTTTGTGAACTTGAGCTTCACTTGCCCACTTGCATGTAGGTAGGGACATTCTTTGAAGACGAGGGCTTGAGGATCTCCGTTGACAGGGCTTGAGACTGATGTTGACTTCGTTTCTTCTTCGTTTTTTTATTAATAGGTATCACGTATCACGGTTTCCTCACCCCTGCTCAGGCCCTTACAATTGATGGTATTGTATACATTTACAGATTTGTTCACATTGGTTGTCCATGTTTGTAATAAGCAGGGTGGAACACATACCATGTTTTTTTTCCTTTTTTTTCTCTTCTTTCTTTTCTCTTGGTTTTTTTCTTTGTATTTTATCCTTTTATTTCTTTTTTTTCAGCTTTTTTTCTCCCTTGTGTTTCTTTTTTTCTTTCTTTTTTTTCTTTCTTTTGTCTTTTTTTTACATTGTCATCAAGTTTTTTTTGTGAGCATATGTAAAAGTATTGCCGAGATATAAAACATATATGTGTATGGCTAGGGCTGTCCCGAGAAGATGGTTTCTTCTTTTGTGGGGGGATTTCTTTTTATTTTAATATTCCTATTATTTTATCTTTATTTATAATTATTTATTTTATCAATTCCCAATTGCGAACATGCCACCGATGCCATTTGGTATGCCACCAGTAGGACGTGTAGTGCGGCAGTATGCCTTATGTTTATATTAATGAGCCTTCTGCTTGAGTACTTGGAAGGCATTTTTTGTTGGAGTCATTTTACAGCTCTAGCCGCTGTGCATGACACTTGGCTACATCTCCGTCTCGCTCTCTTTCTTTTTTTCCCTCTGTAATATGTCGAAGTCCCGAATTTCGCGGGGCCACCGTTGTTAGTATGTTTCATTTCTGTAGATTTTATTTTATTTAGAGGGTTTATGTTTATTTTTTGAAGACGTATTGAGATGTGGAGTGAGTGGTGGACTTTTTATTTCTCCTCCTTAAAGCCATTAGGTGCCTACTTTTATGACTCTCTTGTTCAAGATGTGGAGGAGTGGTGGGCTTTTTTATTTCTCCTCTTTAGCGGGCTTAGTTGCCTGCTTTTTGGAATCCTTCGTTTGTGGCCATCAGTTGACGGAATCGCACCTGGGAATTTTTGTTTTCTAATATTTACACCTTATTATTTATCGTATCCACCATTTCCCCGAGGACGGCCACAGCCGCTGAGTCGTTTAATATTCCATATCGATCTTGTGTTAAGTTCGTACAGTATTTTTTCAATTGTAGTCGATGTTTTTCTGTTAATTTACAATTGTTAAAGTAGTGATCTAAGTCCACCTCTTCTAAGTTACAGGGGCATGTTCTATGTGTTCTTATCCTGAACCTGAACAGGTAATGAGGAAACCGTCCATGTCCTGATAAAATTTGTGATATTTGATAATTTGCAATGAATTCGCGTGGAATCTGGTAAATATTATCAAACCAATTGTGAATATAACTTTTATGTAAGGTTTTGTCATTTGCCCATAGTTGGTTCCACATTTGGTAGATTTTTTTTGTAATTCTTTATAAGGTTTTTTGAACAAGGAAGGTTAATTATCTCTCTATATTTTATGGCTTTTTTTGCCAATTCATCAGCTATAGCATTGCCTATATTGCCACTATGTCCTTTTACATATGTTAATATTATTCGATTGGTAATCGTTAAACTATGTAATAGTTCTTTTATTTTAAATATGTGAGGGTTTGGACTTTCTGCATTATTTATGCCTTGAAGTACCGATAAACTATCCGTTAAAATTTGATAAGTGTTTGTATTGTGTTGGGAAGTAATATATTCCAGAGCCTTCGTTATAGCTATTGCCTCTGCTTCAAAATTATTACTGTAATTTGGCAATGAGTATTGCTTAGTTTCTATAATTTTTTGTGATTTTATGACTACAAAAGCTGATCCAGCTCCAGTTTTATTATATGAACCGTCTGTAAAGATATTATATTCTGTTCCTTCGCTTACTTCCTTATTAAAAGTAAATCTTAATTTCTTTGCTGGATGAACTTGCCATTTATCTATTTTGTTTGTTATATTATTTGAATTAAACACTTTGTTCTTCCAAAGGAATTCTTTTTCATGATTAATAATGTTGTGCATCTCTATTTCTTTCTCTATTCTTAAATGTACTGGTGGTAAGTTTGCTAGAACATTTAACGCATTATTTGATACTGTTTTATACGCTTTAGTTATTGATAATAATGGTTTCCTTTCAATTGATTTTAGTCTTTTGCCTATAGTAACTATGTTTTTATACCAAACTGGTGCTGCGTAGGTTATTATTCTTTCAGTTCCTCTTATGTATATTTCTCTAAGTTGTTTGTTTTTAATTCCTCTGTTATTACCAGTAAACTTATTTAGGTTAATTGTTAGATCTATTACTTTCTGTTTGATGTATTCTAGATGTGGTATAAAAGAAAGTTTTTCATCTATTATCACTCCCAATATTTTCATTTCCTGAACCATTTTTAGCTTTTCTTTTCCTAATTTAAGTACTGGGGGACTTTTTGAATATTTTCCTTTCAAAATCATAAATTCTGTTTTCATTGCATTAAATTCAATGTTTTTTGCATTACCCCAATTATATATTATATTTAAGGTTTCGTTCGCTTTTTCCTGTAGAATTCTTTTAGAGTTTCCTTTTACTATTATTGTTAAGTCGTCGGCAAATGCCTGGACATATATTTTTTCTGGAAACTTTTTTGTGAGGACTTCGGACATCATAATGTTTTCCACAGTAATGGGCTTAAAGGGAATCCTTGGGGGGATCCTTTCGTTAGATTGTATATTTTTTCAAAATCTTCATTTTTATATAAGATTCGTCGATTAGTCATTACTGCGTTAGTTAATTTTATTAAATTTCTTGGACAACTATTGTCCTCTAAGAATTTTATTATTTCTTTTTATCTATTGTGTTAAATGCATTTTAATGTCCATCGATATTATCAGTGCTGCTTCTTTGTCCAAAAGCGCTTGATCTAGTTTTTTCTTAATATTTTCCAACGCTTGTGTCGTTGATGTACCATGTTTAAATCCGTATTGATTTCTCAAGAATAGCCCTTTCATATTTAGAAAATAATATAAACGGTCATTCAGTAGTTATTCTAGAATCTTCCCGAATATTGAATTTATTGCTATAGGCACCGGGCGGCCGTTGTAAGGCGCCAGCGGCGCGCCGGGGATATGCTGGCGAACAGCGCCGCGAACGGCACCTGTCAGAGCACTGGCATGTGAAGCAGACGACGGGACGAAGGCGCTCGGTGCTTCCAGTGATTTGGCACTGCGGGTTTTAAGGGCTGACGCACCGGAAAACGCATTTTCGTGTGTCTGCTTTTGAGAAAGGTCGTCACTTGTACGAGGCAGATCACATTCGTAGCATCAAGTAGTATATAAAGCAGAAAACGAGCGCAAATTGCGATGCAAATGCACCACGCGAACGGAGCTCACCGCGGCAAGATAACACGTGGAACTCCAGCAGTTATATTCCAGATGTTATTTTGCTGTGCGCGTTAACATTCTCGCGTATTTAATCATGTAAATAGGCGAAGAACACAAAAATTATGGAGAGAAAAAAAAAGGAGACATACGTCTTCCTTATTCTGTTTCTTGAGCAGCTTCGCCGATCGGACGTGTGTCAGTCGTTCTCTGTCCGTTGTAGTTCTTTTATCTTTGTGCAATGCTTCCCCATTTTTAATTGCTTATAAACTAGCCCAATCTTCAGTCACGGCCCATTTTATATAACTTAGCGCGACGGGAGCCGTCGGTGGCGGCGAGTGTGAACACGCCACTGCGTTGGCGTTCGCCGTCGATGCACAGCACAGTCGTGTGCCGGACTCAACCAGAGTTTGGAATTGCTACGAAGGAAAATGCACATTAAAAGAAAGACTGATACACTGATAAGACGGCAAAATGATACAAGTCTGAGTGTTCGCCTTCGGTGCCCAAGCTCCTGAGCCGTTACACTGTGGAGGCGAAGACAGCCAAGTGGGACACGAAGCTCTTGCGTATGAACGGCTCTTTTATTAACGTTAGAACAACTAGACCATAGCAAATCAGCGTCGGAAATGTACAGTGCCCAGCGATTGAAGCGCTGGCAGCGCGCGGCTGCTGCCGTTTTTTTTTTTGACGCCACACAGAGGTTCTCGCTTTCACTCTACACCACAATGTATCAGTTTGTGTCACCAGCGCTTATAATCAGTGCAAAAAACGTTGGCGACCATGCGTTTCGAGTAACGCGTTTGAATGGCTGAGCACTGTACGCGTTGTTGCCTACAGACCGCACATATACAGACTTTCCGCCTGAAAAACGCGATGCCGCGATGAACAACGATTGAATTTAATGGCCTAACCAGTTTCAGTCATGTTTCAGTAACTGTTGGTGCACCCAAAAAAATGTCAGTTTCGCCCTAAGGGCGAAGCAATGAATGCGATAACAACACAGCAATGTCATACGAAGTAAGGTGAGCGGCTTTGGTAGCAATATGAATTGTAGTAAACATGAGCTGAATAAGTAAGCAGGTGTGCTGCGGCGTAAGTAGACCGACATGAAGAGAGACTCGATGACCACGAGAAGGGGCGTGTGAAACGGTGGTGTTGATGAGAAGCGCTTACCGTGGGCAGCGCGCGTGCGAAGGGACACACCTGTAGCGCTGCACCGCCGATCCGGGCAGCATTGCATGTGTAGCGTGCGTTGGAAAATGTGGCCCGTCTATTACTAACTGAATGAACAAGCGTGGTGTGAGCACGCACAAACAAACATGAATAGAACACACTGAATGAACAAGCGTGGTGTGAGCACGCACAAGCAAACATGAATAGAACACACTGAATGACTGCAGACAACGACCGTCAAAACTCTAGCAGCAAGCGGATACGCCGCAGCGGCGAAGGTACGTGCGGTCTATCGCTTCAACGGAAACTGAGCGGCGAATGCACGGCGCATAAAGGTCAGAGCCGTGTGGAGATAAGAGACGGTGCGAGCGAGCGACGAGCGCGGTTGTTGGCAGAGTGGAAGTGCGCCCCCCCCCCCCCGCACCCCACGGAGCTGGCTTCCCGCTTCCTTGCTTGCGCGTGGGAGATTGAGTGCGGTCGCTCTCCGTGATAGCGCGCGTCCCCGCACGCGGCGAAGATTTTATCTATAGGGAACCTCACGACGACGGCGACGCCGACGGCAGAAATCCGGTTGAAGTGTCCATATAATTGCTATCGCAATAAAACGCAACATGTTTGATCAGACTTGGTTTCAAGGCAGCGCCTGCTGCGCGCGGCCCGGCCGCCACATGCCATACATTCGCGGCGCAGCCGCATGAAGGCGCCACCGGTCCAAATTCATCCCGCGCCCGGTGCCTATAGGTCTGAAATCTGATGGTGTGGTTTGGTTTTTCTTTTTAGGGATTAGTATTATTTTTGATATTTTCCATTTTGTAGGGAAATATCCCAATTGTAAACAGCTGTTAAAAATATTTACAAAGAATGATTTTGTTTTTTGATAGACTATTTGGATAAATTCCGTTGTTAAATTATCTTGTCCCGGCGCAACATCTTTCTTCAAGTTTTTAATCACTGATTCTACTTCCTGTTGCGTGAATTCGAGATCATCCTCTGAATTGCTATTTATTTCCATTACTCCAAAATTTGACCTATCTATTTCTGTTTCTGTTATATTGCATATAATTTACTTAAAATATAGTCTACCGTTTCGTCAAGGGAATAAGTTGTCTGATCATCTTTTACCAAGCTTTTTATGATTACTGGTTGTTTTATTTGATTCCTGGCAATTTTATAACCAATGTTAAAAGGATTCTTTGTTACCTTTGATAAGAAGTCATCCCAATCTTTCTTTTTGAGATTGCTATGTTTTCCACATATGTTTTATGTTCTTTGTAATACTGTTCTTTAAAAATTTCTCTTATATCTCCTCTACTTCTTTAAAGCGTCTTTTCATAGCTCTTACTTTTTTTCTTTGTATTTCTAATTCCATGCTCCACCAGCTTTTCTCCTGTCTTTTTTCCTTTGTGATACGTTTTTGATATTTTTATATAACTCTTCAAGTGTTTTGTAAAATT
The DNA here is from genome assembly GCF_013339745.2 of Dermacentor silvarum. NCBI lineage: Eukaryota > Metazoa > Arthropoda > Arachnida > Ixodida > Ixodidae > Dermacentor > Dermacentor silvarum. The sequence continues at coordinate 14,183,002 of NC_051162.1, forward strand.
CCTCAATTAATTTTTCAATGTCTTCTGGGCTATTGAGACATTGTGACTCTCTTTCCCAGTTAATATTTAATAATTCTGTTAATGCTTTTTGTTTCCCTGTTTTAGTTGTTTTGAACATGCACCTCTTTACACTTTCAAATATTTCCATTTTTATGAGCTTATGGTCACTATATGACGGATCTTTAAGTATTTTCAAATTTATAGTTTCCTTAATTAGACTGTTGGAAATGATAGACAAGTCTATCCAACTTTTCCCTCTTGCAGTTTCAAATGTAGGTTCGCTATTACTATCATTTAAGAGTCAAATTGTTTTTTATAATAAATTCTGTTACTGCTTCTCCTCTGTCGTCCAAGATATCTCCTCCCCAGGTGTGACTTTTAGCATTGAAGTCTCCTGCTATTATTACATTTTTAATTTTTGATTTTTGAATGACATTATCTATTTTAAATAATAAGCTCTCTATATTTCCTTTGGGTGGGGCAAAACAATTCATTATCAATAGTTCTTTATTTTTGAATTTTACTTCTACTGCAACGAATTCTTCTATTTGCAAGGGAAAAATGTTTATTAAATTTGAGTGAATTATTATACTAGCTTTGGGATTTTCGTTGTGCGCTATGATTCTGTTTTTTATTGGGAATGGTATTATTTTTCCTTTTAAATGATAGGGTTCTCGCACAAGAGAAATATGGTAGTTTTTTCCTTGTTGAAGATTGCTCAGGTTTTGATTTGCTTTAAATGATCGTCCTAAGATAACTTGTATTATTTGAAGTTTTTCCTTGTTAAAAGTTGGTTTGCATTGGCCATTTTTGTTTAACAAAAAATACAAAAAATACAACAGAAATAACGAACAAGTGACTGAAAAGGAGAGAGGAGATGGACATTAAAGTCCCAACTCTCGTTGAATTTGCTTGTACCGTCTTATGTAGATGGGGCACTCAGTGCTCCACATTGAGTGGGCTCTTTCTGTCGTTCCTTCTGCCTTGCAGGCAGGACAATTGTATCTTTGCTCTTTGCACTCTTTATAATAGTGCTCTTTCCCGCACTCTGTGCATGTCGGCTCCTGAGATGAGCACTGCCTTTCAGTATGACCGAATTTCGCACATTTTGAACATCTAATAATAATGATGTTAATGTATGCTGGACATCTATTCCACCCAAGTAGGAATTTTCCCTTCTTGTGAATTTGTCGTGCAATTTCTCTGTTAGCCACTCTTATGACTGCTACTTTGGTCTCTCCTCGTGCGGCAGACCAGATCACTTTTACATTCTCTGCAGCGCCTGTAAGGTGATTTTGCTCCATAATTCTGCTTGGTATTTCGTGGTCAGAAATTGTTCGGTCGATTCCGACAATTTTGAATTCTGGCTGTTTCCCTTGAGACATTTTCACTTTCAAACTTTTTGTGGCTGCGTGCGTTTTAAGTTGGCTTTCCAACTCTCGGAGGCCTTCTCCAGAATTTCACAATACTGCCAAACCTGCTTTTATTGGTTTCGTGCTTACGTCACGCAAACCGAAATTTTCTGGTTGGAAGTTTACTTCGAGCTTCCGTTTAATTTGTGCATAGCTGTCTTCTGCATCCTCTTCAGTTCTGATCAGAAGTGCCATCTGTGATGTCCTTTTGTCCTCATTGTCATTCTCTTTGTTCTCAACTTCTGAGATGTTTCTCCTCACTACATCTACATACTTTTCGTTTTCTCTGCTGCTTGCTTTCATTTCCTCAATCGTTCCCTTCAGGAAGGCATTCCTTTCAGCTAGCTTCAAAGCTACGGTCATTAGCTTTTGGTGTTCTTTTAAAATTAGTTTTAATCCAGGTGTTGAATCTGGGCACATTTCTTGTGCACTGAACATTGCCTGTAGGAATGCCGTGTCAGCCTGCAAGAGTTCTTCACTTTCCATTTTTTGGTCATCTGCGGTTGCTCTTTGTTGTGAGTTGCCTACCTCTATTCCTGCTGTATTAAGTTCTTTCTGCCTGCCTTTTTGTGTTTCGTCCCTTTTTTCAAGTGAGTCTTTGCTTTTGCTCTTCTGAGCTTTCTTTTTGTCTTTGTTTGGCATTCTCTCTTCGTCCTGTGAATCTCCGTCTAAATAATTTATTGGTTGAGACATCTGGCTCTCGGGAAGGTTCCTCGTGATCTAATACTATAGCCGTTTTTATGCAAGCATTTACTTTGTTTTGGTTACAGTAGATTATTTTTTTCCTAATTTTTCTGATTATTTTAAATTTTTCCGAGCATCAGAATTATTTTCACTTTTTCTCCTGTAAAGCTAGCTTTCTCACATTACTATTGCCCCTTTGAGTCGGCTTTCCTACAGTAGTTTGAACCTCAACTTAGTAGAGAACGGATTCACTTGGATTCAAACTGTTGTCTGTACTCTTACTAGGAATGGACACGGCACCAGTTGTCCACACTCTTAGTTATACACGTGAAACAAGATGGCCGCGTCCTAGTCAAATGAAGATACCTTCATAAAATTGGACTTTACTTAATTATTCTAATGAGATGATCAGAACTAATACATGCATTGGTTCAACAAATGTATAGAGAATGTTTTGAGATAAAATTTTCATAAGATTGATAGTTATTTTCACCAGATCAACTTGGATTGTGTTTAGCACATGGTCACAGCAAGTGAATGCTCTCTTTTGTTTACAATGATTTGAGTGCAAAAATATGCAGAATTATGCCAGTTGGACCGAAAGTAATGACTGCACAAGATTCCCTGGGCCTTGGGGAACAAGTTCTAACCAATATTTTTTGTCTTGGACTTTTATTTCTTTTGATTAAATTGGATCTAATAGGCCAATATTACTCTCTTTGTTCTGATGCTATATGCTCGAGTAATTAAAATGTTAATAACTTTTGTTCTAATGAAGTTAGGTTAATGATTTTGGTCCGAATATGTTCCCCAGACCTTTAAGCACAAGACTTAACAATTTTTTGGTATGTTACAAGTGAATATCTCCAAGAAAATGTACAAAAGTCAAGAGCTCACCACACGTGCGACCGCTCCCCTGGCCGTGGCTCCCAGTAGTAGTAGATAGGGACAGTTGGATTGACGTTAATCTGTTCATGCATGTCACTAATTAGATGAGGCATTTCGCAATTTTTTTCCCTGCCTAGGTCTTGACTGGTCGAGCTACGTTCTCGGGGTGTGCTCCGTCGTACGGAAGCGTTCTCTCCCTCGGACACAGCCAAGAGTCTAGGCTTGGAGAATTGTCATCTAATTCGGTAGATGTGTAGTGAAGAAGAAGAACAGGGAGCAAGCAGTAGTGGGGCGCTCTCATAGATGTAGGGCGCGAGCTCAGATCACGAGCTCTTGGCGTTGAGACCGTTGCTCTCTGGCGACTGAACTGGTTTTTCGCCTGCCGCTTGCCGTCAGTAAATCTCCTTATCAAAGTGGTGGAGGCGCTGGGTACCCCCTTCAAACCTGGAACTCCGAAGCCGGACGTTGCCCACCACTGCTCCGACAATGCCTGATGACGCCACCCAGCAAGACGCGGCCCAAGCTCCATCGGTCATCGTGTCAAGCGCGCTGCGTCAGCGCGATCCCGCTTTCTTTAGCGGCACCGATGACTATGACGTAGAAGATTGGCTAACGTCGTTTGAAAGGGTGAGCGCGCACAACAAGTGGGACGACGCTACAAAACTACGCAGCGTCCTGTTCTACCTAACACACGTCGCAAACCTCTGGTTTCGTAACCATGAGTCAGACTTCGCCAATTGGACGGCTTTCAAGACGAGCTTCGCGGAAGAGTTCGGTCGCCCCGCAGTGCGCAAGCTTCGCGCTGAACAGCGTCTACGCGGACGTGCGCAGCAGCAGGGCGAGAACTTCACGAGCTATATTGAAGACGTCATTCACTTGTGCAAGCGCGTGAATCCTTCTATGATTGAGCAAGACAGGATAAAGCACATCATGAAAGGCATAGACGACGACGCCTTTCAGATGTTACTGGCCAAGGACCCACGCACCGTGTCTGAGCTCGTGACCTTGTGCCAGAGCTTCGACGAACTACGTAAGCAGCGCGTCCTAGCTCGGCGGCAGACGTCAACAGACGATTCCCTCGCTGCGTTGACCATCGGCGGCGACCACACGGCGCTCCTGTCACAGATTAAGGAGCTTGTGCGTGAGGAAGTTGCTCGACAGCTTTCATTTTTTCCGACCACGCAAGTGCCTACGCCTAGGCTGACTCCAACCATCCGACAAGTGATACAGGAGCAGGTCACCGAGGCTTTGCCGTCTGCCTTTCAGCCGACTGGTGTCACCGCGCCGCTATCATTTGTGGTGCCGTCTGCTGCTCCTCCGGCTCCTGTTGCCGCGCCTCTGACGTATGCAGATGCCGTCATGAAGCCACGTCCTCAACCAGTACTAACCCCTCAACCACCAATTCGACCACCAGCGACGGTGCTTTTCGGGGCGCAGCCACAGTACGCAAATCCTTGGCGCACTGCAGACAACCGCCCGATCTGCTATGCTTGCGGAATTCCGGGTCATGTTGCGCGATTCTGTCGCCGACGCTTCGCGGCGACCACGAATACGCCGAGATATCCAGACTACTCCTTCCGACCTCCCTATCGCACGCAGCCAGAACGAGAGCCTGAAACATGCGCCCGTGATCACCAGCCCACTTCCGATGCCCAACCTTTTGCTGCTCGTCGGTCCCCCTCACCGCGCCGCCGTTCTCTTTCGCCTATGCGTCGTCGGTACAACACTGGTGAGGCGGAAAACTGACTACCGCAGCTTCTGAGGCACGAGCTGCGCCGTCGTCAACCTGTCTAAGTCCTCGCTTGTCCCCCGCCAATGTTATTGAAGTGTTTGTTGACGGTGTACGAACTCTTGCGCTTGTGGACACCGGCGCCGCCATTTCTGTAATGAGCCATACGTTTTGCCGTTCTATCCGTAAAGTGACGACGCCACCTTCAGGATTTTCTCTCCGTACTGCAAGCGCACAATATATTCAACCCGTTGCAGCATGTACGGCCAGGGTGCTCATACAAGACGTGATCTACAGTGTTGAGTTCCTTGTGCTGGCCTCGTGTTCCCATGACCTGATCCTCGGGTGGGATTTTTTGTCCCGTAACCACGCTGTTATCGACTGCGCTCGTGCTCAGGTAGAGTTCGCTGTGTTTCCCGAGACGCCTTCCACCCATGTGGTCGGTCCTGGGGATAGAAAGCTTGTCGTCACCGCCGATATTGATCTGCCACCTCAGAGTGCCGTCATTGTTCCCGTTTCCTGTGTCGCCCTTTCCGACGCCACCGTTCTGTTCACGCCATCTGACTTGTTTCGTCGCCGCCACAATACGTCACTGCCTTTTGCCATCCTCGCGCTTCATCAGGAGAATACCGGACTACTTGTTTGCAACCCCAATTCAGGCCCTCTGACTTTGCACCGAAATGAAACGCTTGGCCACGTTCAGCCTGTAGACGCTGCTGTTATTGTACCCCTTGACCCCTCTGTGCCTGAGACTCAGCATCCGCTGAACGCCCTGACCCCTCACCTTGCGTCCGACGCCGTGCTCTCGGAATCTTTTCACCGTTCCATCGACAGCGACCTCGATTCGGCTGCACGGACGCAGCTTCTTGCCCTTCTACACGAGTTACGCACTTCGTTTGACTTACCGCAAGCGTCCCTAGGCCGAACTAATGCGGTTGTTCACACGATTGACACTGGGCCTCACGCTCCTTTGCGACAGCGCCCCTACCGTGTGTCACCTGCGGAACGTCGTGTCATTACGGAGCAGGTTGACGACATGCTTCAGCGCGGAGTCATTACGCCTTCTTGCAGCCCCTGGTCCTCTCCTGTTGTACTGGTCAAAAAGAAAGATGGCTCTATTAGATTCTGTGTGGACTACCGACGCCTCAACAAGATTACTCGCAAAGACGTCTATCCTCTTCCTCGAATAGACGACGCCCTAGATTGCCTTCAAGGTGCCGAATTTTTTTCTTCCCTCGACTTGCGATCGGGATATTGGCAGGTCCCTATGGCGGCGTGTGATCGTCCGAAGACGGCGTTCGTCACACCGGATGGCCTGTATGAATTTACCGTGATGCCTTTCGGACTTTGTAATGCCCCCGCAACATTCGAACGGATGATGGACGGCATTTTACGCGGTCTGAAATGGAAGATATGTCTGTGCTATCTGGATGACGTCGTCGTGTTCTCTCCCGATTTCGCTACACATCTCTCCCGTTTACGCACAATTCTCCGCTGCCTTACAAACGCACGCCTTCAACTCAACCTGAAGAAATGTCACTTTGGGGCTCGCCGGCTAACCATCCTCGGCCACGTCGTCTCCAAAGATGGCATTTTCCCTGACCCGGAAAAACTACGTGCTGTTGCCGAGTTTCCGAAGCCTTCTACCCTCAAAGAACTTCGAAGCTTTGTCGGCTTGGCCTCCTATTTTCGTCGCTTCGTCCGAAATTTCGCCTCCATCATCGCACCGCTTACGAAGCTCCTCGCCGGCCCCAGCGACCTTTCCCACTGGACACCGGCCTGTGACGACGCATTTGCGACACTGCGCCGCCTACTTACTTCGCTCCCCGTACTACGCCATTATGACCCTGCTGCGCCAACCGAAATACATACTGACGCCAGTGGTATCGGTCTTGGTGCAGTTCTCGCGCAACGCAAGCCCGGCTTCCCTGAGTATGTTGTGGCCTATGCAAGCCGCGCCCTCACCAAGGCGGAAGCGAATTATTCGGTCACCGAAAAAGAGTGCCTCGCGATTGTATGGGCGTTAGGAAAATTCCGCCCCTATTTGTACGGCAGGCCTTTCGACGTTGTAACCGACCATCATGCCCTCTGCTGGCTGGCTTCCCTCAAAGATCCCTCTGGTCGTCTCGGTCGATGGGCTCTTCGTATTCAAGAATTCGACATTCACGTCGTTTACCGATCCGGGCGCAAGCATTCTGACGCGGATGCGCTCTCTCGTTCACCCGTCAAATCCGAAGCAGGGCCTCCTTCAGCGGTAGACGTTTCCCTGGACGCTCTGACCATCACCGACATGCCTTCGGAACAGCGCAAGGACCCATGGATCGCGTCCCTCTTGAAATTTCTCTGCGCCTCTTCACCCGCTAGCCAACCCCGTGCCCTTAGTCGACAAGCCAAGCATTTCGCAATACGCGATTCACTTTTGTACCGCCGCAACTACCTGGAGGACGGACGTAAATGGCTGCTGGTCATACCCAAGCACTTGCGAGCCGATGTGTGTGCGTACTTCCATGCTGATCCGCAACATGCCCATGCTGGCGGGCTGAAAACGTATCAACGGCTCCGCCAATGCTACTACTGGCGTGGGATGTACACATTTGTCCGTAAATATATACGGTCTTGTTCCGCATGTCAACAACGAAAGACGTTTAACCATACACCCGGTCAGCTGCAGCCTTTACCATGTCCTGCCCGCCCTTTTGAACGCATTGGAATCTACCTTTATGGACCGCTTCCATGCTCTGTTGCTGGCAATCGCTGGATAATTGTCGCGGTGGACCATCTGACGCGATACGCAGAAACCGCTCCACTCCCTGCGGCTGGTGCTCGTGACGTCGCTTCCTTCATATTGCGCCATTTCATACTCCGTCATGGAGCCCCACGGAAACTGCTGAGCGACAGAGGCCGTGTGTTTTTGTCCAACGTGATACAAGAGCTGCTCCGCTCTTGTCGTATTCTTCATCGCACATCAACTGCCTACCATCCTCAAACGAATGGGCTCACGGAACGTTTCAACCGCACGCTCGGTGACATGCTGTCGATGTACATTGATTCTGATCATTCCAATTGGGACGTCGTTCTCCCCTTCGTGACTTATGCGTATAACACCGCGACGCAGTCTACGACGGGCTTTTCACCATTCTTTCTTTTATATGGCCGTGAACCATCCTCCACGCTTGACACAATTTTACCGTACCGCCCGGACGCCTCCGAATTCAGTGCAATTTCTGACGTCGCCCAGCATGCCGAGGAGTGTCGTCAGCTGGCCCGCTCGTTCACGTCCGACAGCCAAGCCCTCCAGAAAGATCGCCGCGACACCGATGAGCATGTGCTGAGTTTTGCCGTTGGATCCCTCGTCTGGCTCCGCATACCTTTCAACTCTCCTGGCCTCACCCCCAAGTTTGCTGCCAAGTACCACGGGCCATACCGCGTCATCGAGCGCAGGTCTCCCGTCACTTATGTCATTGAGCCGGTCAACCCCTCCTCGGACAAGCGCCGTCTCGGTCGCGACACGGTCCACGTCAGCCGCCTCAAGCCGCATCACGACCCTCTCATCCTTGCGTCCCCTTGAGTCGCCAGGATGGCTCCGCTTCGCCGCCGGGGTTATTGTAGTGAAGAAGAACAGGGAGCAAGCAGTAGTGGGGCGCTCTCATAGATGTAGGGCGCGAGCTCAGATCACGAGCTCTTGGGGTTGAGACCGTTGCTCTCTGGCGACTGAACTGGTTTTTCGCCTGCCGCTTGCCGTCAGTAAATCTCCTTATCAGATGGACCAACAAAAACCGCGACTTGTGGCTAGAAATGTGGTGGAGTGTCACGACATACCCAAAATTTCACTCCTTTCTGATCTCCGGTCATCCGCTGGTGCGTCCGGAATGAGTGAAGCCGCCTGGAGGCATCTGACAGTGAGCAGCTTGAAATCATTTGTCCCCATTCCGACGCCTCTCAACACACCCGGATTGTGTAGCCCATACTATCGACCTGACAGCCAACAAGGACACCGTCGGCCTTGGCATCGTTGACAGGAGTGAGTCTGGGATTCTGTGCTTTATTGTTTTGGGGGGCCTCGTGAGCCTGTGAAAGAGCCACCCTTGTTCCAACCACCTGGACATCGAGGATCAACGACTGGCAGTCCCAATCCCTTGTAATTACCAGATCTGGGGCGCTATAACGTAAAATGATTCCAAACTGTTTTGATTCCAAATCCACGATCGCCGCTCGCTGATTGGCTCATATTTCCCAGGCCGCGCCCACTTCGCCGGTGCGTTAAGCGACGTCACGAAACCGCAAAAACTGACACGTCATAGTGACGTTTACGCACTACTTATGCTAAATTATGCCGATCAAAACGGGAAACATCCTGGAATAACCGGCGAGTGCCCGTTCCATTTGGAATAAAGAATGGCGGCGTTTTTGCTGGTGTTGGCGGCGGCGGCTCGTCAGCTCGGGCAAAGGCGCGGAAAGAGGGAGGCCGAGGATGCGTTTGACATGCCAGATGACGTGTTTCGGCAGTACTTTCGTCTGAGGAAGGAAACTGCGGTGGCTGTGCAACGAAGTGGCGGAGCTCAGAGGCGTGTGGTCAACAGCACTCTCAGTGGAGCGAGAAGTGTTGTGCGCATTGCATTTCTTCGCGAGGGGCAGCTTTCAGGGGTCCGTAGGGAGCGAGGAGACGATTGGCGTGACGCGGCCTGCGGTCAGCAAGTGCGTGCGACGCATAGCGGAGGCAATCATCCACGCCGAGATCCGCAACAAGTGGGTCCATTTCCCAAGGACGTCGGAGGAATAGGCGGCCGTGAAAGAAGGGTTCCTTCCACACGGCAGCATTCCCGGCAGCCTTATTGCCATCATCACACCGAAGGACAACAGCAAGGCAGCATACATGTGCCGCAAAGGCTTCTATGCCCTTAACAGCATGTTCGTAAGTATTGTCATGTTTATCTAATTTGCCTTTCATAGCAACGTGTGGCTGATGCTGTGCAAGCTTTCGTCTGATTTGCGACGCGGATTCTGGGCGTCGACGCTCTGCGACCGGGGTCGGATTGCGACGCATACGTCTGGAGAACGACTTGGTTGCATCGTCGTTTCCAGGAGGGACACATTGACAAGGCCGGCGAGCACCTCGGTGAGCAGAGGGAAAAATTCATACAGTTGCCTAGCAGAACAAATTACCACCATTGCTTTCACTTAGCCTGTACCAATAAGCTGTCGCAACTGGAGATTATTGCATCATTCCACTGTGACACTGATTAGTAGCTGTGGATAGACCACGTTGTGGTCATTACCAGAACGTCGTAGCCACTTCTCCGGGCAGCAGGAGTTTGCTGGTTGAATTGCTGCTGGTGCTGTTGCTACTGTCATCTTGATGCATTTATCTACTGGTATCACCGCCACTGTCACCGCCATCTGCACTGCATGGGAGGATATTCGACTTCGTCTCCTCGCTTCCTGCTTGGGCTGCAGCAAAGCACAACACTTTTCGCCCCATCATTTGTACTGTTCTCGCGCACCTTGCAGGCCTTGCACAGCTTTGCCACACAGCCTCCGCACAGTTCCTTTTCAACAGGCCAAGTCGTGCTGACACAGATTAACTGGTATGTCAAGCACATGATGCTCTCTTGGATGTGCGTTCATTTTTACATAGCTGTATAATTGTACATATATTTGTAAAAAGTGATATCAAATGCCAGTTATGTTCTTGAAAATCGATCCTTCACGTCCCTACAGTAAATGAACAATTGCAACACATCTTCAGTGTCATGTGTATTCAAAGTGAATAACGGCCGTCATGATACTAATCAATGTACACAGGGTACGATTTCACGGTGCCAAAGTGACAGTATGGTTTCCACTAAAAGGGATCTAATACATTGTGAAACGCTGCTGGCACATATTAAATCACAGAAATGTCTTGTCATTGATACTGTTTTTCTTTGGGCTCATCCACAGCCATTCGCGTTCACCCAGCAACTTCACAGCACAAAAGGTGTTGCAAGACTTGCCTGTTATGCATCCATGTTTGTAGCACAAAATAAATGCTATTTTCAATAACTACTGTCACAATAAGACCACTAGCGTGAAAGTGTAGTCCGGCGATTTTAAGGAACGACACGTGAAAAAATACTGTCGCGAGGATGTAATCCCACCTTCTGTAATGCACTCGTTATATGTGGATGATCTACAAATTGCGTGTCGTGCATCGAACATGGCAACCTGCGAACGGCAAACTCAAATCACGTTAAACAAACTCACACACTGGGCATCTGAAAACGGTTTTCGTTTCTCAACTGAAAAAACTATTTGTGTTGTCTTTTCACAAAAAAAGAGGCCTACAACCAGATCCCACCCTTAAGTTACAGGAAGCCGTCCTACCGGTAAAACAAGAACACAAGTTTCTGGGTATTCTGTTTGATAAAAAGTTGAACTTTCTGGCGCTCATAAATAGTCTTATTAAAATTAAAGGGAATAATGCACTTAACATCCTCAAAGTCTTGTCTCGGAAGCGTTGGGGCTCTGACCGTAAATGCCTGCTACACATATACCGCTCTTTAGTACGTAGCATATTAGACTATGGTAGCATCATATATGGTTCAGCCAGACCATCTTACATCCGACGACTTGATCCAATTCATAACCTTGGACTACGACTGGCAAGTGGTGCTTACAGAACATCACCTGTCCAGAGTTTATACACTGAATGTAATGAGCCTCCTTTACAGCAGCGCAGGGCGCTACTAACGTTTTCCTATATACTCAGAATCCAGTCATCACCACAACACATATGCTACAACATCGTCACACAGTGCAACTCACGCTTACACTACACAAATAAGCCGAACATGATTAGACCACTTCTGCTGTGATATGAGGAATACTGTCGCGATTATGACATTCCTCATGAGGTCCTTCAGGTTGCTAAAAAGCCACAACGATCCCCGTGGTGCGAATTCGTAGAGTTATGTGACTGGGCATTAACCCCTCTAAAGAAAAATGACACCCCACGCGAACACATCATACAAGAATTCCGCGCTCTTCAGGCGAAATATCAAAATTACATGGAATTTTACACTGATGGCTCTAAAACAAAAGAACACGTTGGCGTGGGGGTCGTGACAAAAAAATTGGGAAACGAGTATTAGACTACCACAGCAGGCCTTTGTTTACACGACCGAAGTCTACGCAATATGGACTGTAGTTAAAAGGATCATCACTGACAAACAGCAAAACACAGTCATATACACTCATTCCTTAAGCACACTCAACACACGTCAAATCCGAATGTGAACCCCTGTTAGGGGATATTTTAAACCTGGTAACAACAAACAAATACGGCAGCTCAATTAGATTTTGCTGGGTACCAAGTCATGTTGGAATACCGGGCAATGAAGCAGCTGATAGATGTGCAGCAATGGCAGCATACAAAGACACAACAAACACAACACTCCCATATAAAGATAGCATGCGCGCGATTGGGAAGGCCTTGAGGTCAAAATGGCAACGCGAATGGGATCATTGTACCAACAAGTTACATCTCACTAGACTCGTACTTGGCGAATGGAAGTCACGTAGTCATCAGGAACGGTTCATTGAAGTAGTCTTATGTCGACTACGGATTGGGCACCACACCTCACACACAATTTTTTACTCACAAAAGAAGACCCACCCATATGCGAGAATTGCCAAGAACCGCTCACAGTGATGCACATTTTACTGACATGTAAACATATCGAAACACAGAGACGAAACCTTTTGCAGAACCTATACAACTTACACATACCGTTACACCCTGCCTTAGTTTTAGGCGATGATACACTAGTGCCATTACCAGACCTTTTTAAATTTCTGGAAGATACCGGCTATTTAAACAGGCTATAGACCAACACAGCCTTTGCTGTTTTTTTAAATTTTTATTCATAACACCTTGTGTTTGGCGCAGCATAGCCTTAGTCGCTTTTGCGCCACTAAACCCCAATTAACTAACTTACCTAAGAAATTTTCACGTTTCTTGACATTGCAGGTTTGTGTGCGCAATCTGTATCGCTTACAGTGACGACAGTTTCACCATTCCACGGTCCTGGGAGTGTGACAGCTATATTCGGCCATAGAATCCCCGACCACGTGCTTAGCAGTGCAGCCACACCTGCGGATCATCCAAAAGCGTCTTAACTCTATTAACAATGAGGCACGCTGCAAATTTAATTCCGCAAATGCCGATAAAATGGCAGGTTAAATCAGCAAATAACAAAGATAAAGTGGCAGGTTAAATTATCACGTGCTTTGTGTCTGGTTAGGCTGATGTCACTGTCACGCTGCAGTGAATTGCATACTTGGAATTATATGCACCGTTATCGCTATGATAAATAGAATGTTATTCGCTTTATTGGGAAAAAGCTTTAATTTACGGCTCTTATATTAACACAGTGGCCGATAACGGAGTTCGAGCGCAATGCTAGCTTCACCCAATGTGGTATTTAGCACTCTACCATGCCACAACGCGCAAGGCGAAACAGCGAATTACCCTTTCTCCCTCGTCAGCGCTTAAACTTCCAGATCCGTCTGACTGCTGGTCAGAGAATCAGTCACTGGCGGCGGTGATGTCGTCGCCTACGACGGCTGCGACAAGTCGCGCGCGCTTTCTCTCGAGAGCGCGCCGTGTACCTGCACAAAATATCGAGTCTTGCAGAAGTAGTTGCGTTAAACGTTTATCAAGGAAATGAAACATTGGTATATTACCGATTTCCAACAGCTCAGCAGGGTCAGCCTCCTCCCCTTCCTACCATTTGCACATGTGCTTTCTCCCGCGCAGATCGTCGATAGCATTTTTCTTGCGTAAAGAGGCAGTAGCCTATGGCCACGTCCCTTATACAATTTATAGGATATATATCCCATTTCTCCTCCTCAGCTCATTTGATTAGCACGTGGCTCATTGCGGCGCGAGGTGGTGTGACGTGCGTTTGTCCCTGTCGTACAAATGCGAATAGCCCGTCTGATAAACATGGCGGCGAAGTCCAAAATTTGCAGACTTGGATTGACCGCTGGCTAGAAGTTTAGATAAAATTCAAACATGGCGGTCATGACGTATATTTGGTTTCCGAAATCGGTTTTGGTTTTGACATTATACATCGTCTTCGAAATTGGCATTCAGCTCACTTTTCAAATAAGTTTACTGTCGCCACATTTTTCCTGGTTCATGCGACCTCCGTGACGTTAGGTACACATTTTATTTATTTATTTAAAAAATACTGCGGGCAACAAGTTCAAGCAGCGTGAGCAGGATACACAAGATTATTTACACAAAGGTACAGGATGAAACTAGTTTGTAACAAGCTTTTCACACAATTTGTGTCGTCATAAGGTAGACGATTAAGGTGCAGGTTTTTCTTGGCTTTGCTGCTTCGGGATGCGCACGCCCACTTGATGCGTCTTGCGACAAGAACCCGTTCATGAGCAAAGGCCCTTTGTTCCCCAACGCTGTCGTCATCCGACGACGTAATTCTACTGGCCTTTCCTTTCAAGCATCTCAGTATGACGTCATCGCTTGGCGCCTCTATAAAAGACCCCCATGATGTCGTCTTCTGTGGGCACGGCGGATGCAAAGCTGCCATGTCGCTGAACAGAACGCTTCTATGCTTGGTGCAGGTTAGTACACATTCTAGTTCAATACGTAGTGATTGTCAAGGCTTAGTGGTCCTGCCGTGCCCACGGAGTTGGTTTGTAATAGCGTATAACTGTTTTGTTTGCAAACTACTGATTTGCGGTGATGTCGAGGAAAACCCAGGACCTACCCAAAAAAACTGTATGAGCAACTACTTGTAGGTCAGACAGGAATTCGTAAGGTACACATCATTTTCGTCACTCAACCTTTACCTGCTGACGGAAAGACTGAAACTGTCGAACGCTATCGAAACAGTCAGCGCAGATTGTGTTTGTTTGTAGGAGGCGACTCATGTGTCTTTTTCGCTGCATCAATTGTCGCGCAGCCCACTCGCAGGAACAACATATTATACCAATGTCCCCGCAGGGGCATTTGCGCCAGCAAGCGTTTGGTGTGTTGCGACACCAAGTACCCGAGCACATGAGGGTGGGACTCTCCCGCGTATAGTCGTGCGCGGCTTAGCCGTGTCTGGAGAAACGGGCATCCTGGGGGTTGAGCCGATACCAGGTGTTCGGACCTTTAAGGTCCCCCCGGCGGAGGCAACGCACCCCTTCGGCCTCTGCTTCACATAGACGGCACCTTCAGACTGACCCACCTAGAGGAAATCGACAGTCGCCTTTTCCTGTCTCTCTCTCCTCAAATCTGCATGTCTCTCACGCTATTTGGTCTTTCCTGTCTTATACTCTCTTCCATTCTCCCTGGCGGCAAGGGTTAACCGTGTGTGGCTATCCTACCCTTTGAAAAAATCTGAAAGAGAATGCACGAGAAATTGTACAGTCTACGCATCAATAATCGCGTACATTTCTCGTACACATGTTTACGAGATCGCGTTCTTGTCACTGAACGAGATTCTCGTACACTATGAACGAGTTTGTTTCTACGAGCTGAGTGCGTACAAGATGACGAGCTTGTATGACCTGCGAGAATATGCACCCTGAAAAAGATAGGCGCCTCATATTCACATTTAGTATACTAATGCAAATACAATTGTAACCCCGCAGGGGCGTCTGCGTAAGCAGGCGTTTGGTGTGTTGCGACACCACGGACCCGAGCACATGAGGGTTGGACCCCCCGCGTCAAACGTTGCGCGGCTTAGCCGTGTCCGGGGAAAGGGGGATCCTGGGGGTTGAGCCGATGCCGGGTGTTTGGACCTTTATGGCCCCTCGGCGGAGGCAACACACCTCTTTGGCCTCTGCTTCACGTAGACGGCACCCCCGGACTGACCCACCCGGGGGAAATCGGTAGTCGCCATTTCCTGTCCCCCTCTCAAATCTTAGTCTTTCTCTCTCGCTTTAAATCTTTCCTGTCTTCTTTTCTCTTCTTACTTCCGAATTTCTGGGCGGCAAGGGTTAACCGTGTGTAATGTATCCAGTCTTGTGTAATGTATGTAATCTAGTGTAATGTATTCAGGTTATAGTGGCGGTGCATAGCTGGCGTCTGCAGGTTTCTCGTAACCTGTAGCGTCCCCTTGTTGGGCTCGGTGGTGGGTGGCTACCACCGCCGCCGAACTTTGAAACCATATTATGGCAGAACCCTTCCCCCGACTTTCAGATCGGCCTCTGAAAAGAGGTCGCACCGATGCAATCTTCCAATTTACCCTCCGAAGCGACCTAGACACCTTCCCAAAGTACCATGTCCTTCATAGTGAAGGCAACACAAGCGTAAGAAAACTCTCACCCTTCCTTGTATCGAAATGCCTCGTAAACACGATTGGACCTGACTACAAAGCCACAAAGATGGCTAGCAGAGACCTCCTCCTCGAACTGAAAAAAAAAGACCAAGTTGAAAAGCTCGCCCAACTCACCAGTATCGGTGACATTAATGGAACAATCTCCCCACATCGCTTCCTAAATACAAGCAGAGGAGTAATATCAGAAGATTTCCTGAATCTCAGTGATGAAGAGCTGCTTGAAGGTTTCCAAGAGCAAAATGTAATTAAAGTACAGCGAATTACACTTCGGCGAAACGACCAACAGATCCCCACGAAACACGTAATACTAACATTTGGAACCAGTACTGTGCCGAGTTCACTCGACGCAGGATACTTGAAAATCAACGTCCGACCATACATACCGAACCCGAGGCGGTGCTTCAAGTGCCAGAGGTTCGGTCATGCATCACAATCATGCAGAGGTAAAGAAACATGCGCGAAGTGTAGTGCCAACGACCATCCTTCGGACAATTGCAATGCTACAGCACTTTGTGTCAATTGCAAGGGAGACCATCCAGCTTACTCACGGAGCTGCCTTTGCTGGAAAAATAAAGATCATCGCAATCACAGTAAAAGAAAAAATCTCATTTTACGAAGCGAGGAAAAGGCTAGGGCACTTGCCTCAAGTTAGCTATGCCAGTGCGGCGCGGCAGGGGGCAGCGCCACACCGGTTTCAGGAGTCTACAGGGTACACACACAGTGTGCCCGTAGAAACTCCATCCGCCCCCTTGATGGCTGCAGTCAGGGCTGCGGGGCCTGCAGACCACAGTGTCGCAGGGCCCAAAACTGAATCGAATTTCACGGCCCGAGACGCGCGTTTCGGCGCCTGGCTCTCGATCATCCAGCGCCTCGGAGAAGGTGATGGAGGTCGACGCGAAAACCCCGGCGTCATTGACGCCAAAAGATCCGCGCTCTCTGGAGCGCACCAAGAAGGAAAAACTTCTTGTAACTGCGCCGAGAAAGGGACCGGTAACCTGAGTGGTTACCGCTCTCGCAAAAATAGCACATTCCTTTTAACACATGTGACCTACAACTTTTGAATCCATATACATCAGTTAATATTTTCAATACCATCAGTATGGCTTTTATCATACATTGGAATTGTAGAGGCCTGATCAACAATTTAGGTGACATTAAAGACTTAATAAACAACCTCTCAGCTCTAGCATTCTGCTTACAGGAAACAAATCTAGGCCCTAAATATACACATTTCCTTAAAGGTTTTACTGTCATACGAAAGGACCGCGAACACTCCAGCCGTCTATCTGCGGGAGTCGCTATTGTTGTGCAAAGCGGCATCCCTACACGAATGTTTTAGTAAATACCCCGTACGAGGCTGTAGCCGTCACCGTTTTATCCTTTAAAACTGTCACCATTTGTTCACTGTACATTCCACCACATACCCATTTCACAACTCGAGACCTGGAAAATTTAACAGACCAGTTGCCGGAGCCTTTTGTTTTAGTAGGTGATTTTAATGCGCACTGTACCCTTTGGGGCAGCGATAAAAATGATCAAAGAGGGCAACTTATTGAAGATTTCGTTTTAACTAATAACATTTGTCTTTTGAACACAGGTGCGCCAACATATTTTTCACCAAGCTCCCGCAATTTTAGCTGCTTCGATTTAGCCTTTCGCTCACCGTCTGTTTTTACCGATTTTAAATGGGAACTACTGAATACCTCGTATGGCAGTGACCATTTCCCTGCTATCATCAATTCACATTATCACCACCCGTTATAAATTGTAAACCGCGTCGCTGGAAAATACACCTTGCTGACTGGACACTCTTTACAGAAAATGCAAAGCTCGAACAAGTGTTTTCAAGTGAGCTAAGCATTAACGAAATCAATGACAGGTTCACTGCGGTTTTAATTTCAGCGGCAGAAAAGGACATTCCCCAAACATCCAGCCTTGTACGCAAAAATCTTAACCCCTGGTGGACACCAGAGTGCACAGAAGCAAAAAAACTGCAAAATCGGGCCTGGGGAATCTTGCGAAGATACCCGACCTATACAAACCTCTTACATTTCAAACAGGCCAAATCCAAAGCACGATTTATACGAAGGCAGGCGGAAAAATCATCATGGAGGAAATACATATCTTCGATAAACAGCTCTGCCACCTCTAAACAAATGTGGGAAAAGGTGAGGAAGTTTAGGGGAGATTACTCGTCGTATACAATACCGCTCCTTACAAGTCCAGGTACACAAACAACACATGAACAGGCTGACATACTTGTGAACACTTCCACAATGTTTCCAGCTAGAGTAATTACTCAAAAGAATTTTTAAAGTACAAACAGTCTGCTGAAAAACAGAAGCTGCCCACTACTGGCGCGACAAATGAATTGTACAATGCCCCCCTTACACAGCAGGAATTAAACATAGTCCTTTCAGCTGGCAAAAAAACAGCGGTAGGTCACGACCGTATTCACTACTCCATGCTGGCACATCTATCCCAAGCATCTGTAGAGGCTCTCCTTGAATTTTTCAATTTAATCGGAGAATGCCAGAAGAGTGGAAAAAATCAATAGTAGTCCCATTTCTCAAAGCTAGTAAATCGCCAACATCCGCAAGTAGCTACAGACCCATTGCCCTGACCAGCTGTCTGGCAAAATCATATGAAAGTATTATTAATATAAGGCTCGCGTTCATTTTAGAATCAAGAAACTTAATAGACCCTCACCAGTGCGGTTATAAAAAGGGTTGTTCAACCACTGACCATCTTGTCCGACTGCAGCATGAAATTCGATATGCATTTTTACACAAGCAACATTGTCTGGCAGTTTTCTTTGATTTAGAAAACGCCTATGATACCACGTGGAGATATGGAATTTTAAAAGACCTAGCTGACCTCGGCATCCGTGGTAAAATGTTTAACTGCCTAGCTGATTTCATGTCTAATAGAACATTTCAGGTTCGTCTCGGCACAGTACTTTCTCGTACATTTGCACAGGAAAACGGTGTTCCACAAGGCTGTGTTCTCAGCACAACACTTTTCATTGTAAAAAGGAACTCGGTTAATAAGGTTATACCGTCTGTTATGCACTCTATATACGTCGACGACCTGCAAGTGGCTTGCCGTGCCTCAAATTTATCAACTTGTGAGAGGCAGCTTCAGATCACAATAAACTTGCACAATGGGCTAACAAGAATGGCTTCTGCTTCTTCACCCAGAAAACAGTTACTGTTTTATTTTCTCAGAAACGTGGGCTATACTGCGACCCAGTCCTGAAATTAAATGACGCTACACTACCGGTCAAACATTACAAATTTTTAGGAGTAGCCTTTGCCACCAAACTGAATTTCCTGACCCACATAAACACACTAAAGATTAAGACAAATAAAGCGCTGAATATCCTCAAAGTGTTGTCCCATAAGCACTGGGGTTCTGACCGAACATGTCTTTTACGTATTTACCGGTCTGTTGCCTTCTAGACTACGGCTGCGTAGTTTATGGCTCAGCCAGACATTCTTACATTCGACGACTTGATCCAGTACATAACCTTGGACTACGCCTAGCAAGTGGTGCTTACAGGACATCACCCGTCCCTAGTTTATACGTTGACTGGAATGAGCCTTCCTTACAGCAGCGCAGAGCGTTACTTACTTTTTCTTATGTACTCAAAATTCAGTCATCACCGCAGCACTTATGTTACAATATCGTCACACAATGCAACTCACGCTTACATTACACTAATAAGCCGAACATGATTCGGCCACTTCTTTTACGGCACGGGGAATACTGCAAGACTCAAGAGGTACTGCAAGCTGCTGAAAGGCCACAAAGATTGCCCCCGTGGTGCGATTTCACACAGTTATGTGATTGGACACTAACACATCTAAAGAAAAAGGACACCCCACAAGAACACATAATACAAGAGTTCCGAGCTAACCAAGAAAAATACAAAAATTACACAGAATTTTACACTGATGGCTCTAAAACACAAAAACCTGTGGGCGTGGGAATCGCAACGAAAGATTCGAATGCGCCATTCTGCTTCCATCTTTACCGCCGAAGTTTATGCAATATGGATAGCAGTAAAAAAAATTATCACCGAGAAGCTGAAAAATGCTATAATTTATACTGATTCGTTAAGTGCACTCAGAGCTTTAAATTTAAATTCCGGCTGCGAACCCCTACTTGGTGATATTTTAAACATGGTCTTTTGTAACAAATACGGAAGAACCGTACGATTCTGCTGGGTCCCAAGCCATGTTGGGATACCAGGGAATGAAGCAGCAGACAGATGTGCGTCCATGGCTGCTCTCAAAAACATAACTCGCACAACACTTCCATACAAAGACAGTATCCAAGCGATTCGTAAGGCCCTTGCGTCAAAATGGCAACAGGAATGGAACTCGTGCATAAACAACAAGTTACATGTGACTAAACCCCTGCTTGGCGAGTGGAAATCATGCAGTCACCAAGAGCGGTTCTATGAGGTAATCTTATGTCGACTTCGAATTGGGCACACGCATCTAACACACAATTTTCTACTTCGAAAAGAAAACTCACCAACTTCCGAGAAGTGCCATGAACTACTTACTGTAATGCACATTATTATGACATGTCCACATACCGAAACACAGAGACGGAAACTTTTACAAAATCTAGATAACTTGCATATACCTCTACACCCGTCCTTACTATTAGGAGACGGGTCGACCCGCTAGTGCCATTCACGGAGTTATTCAACTTTTTAGATGAAACTGGTTATTTACATCAACTATAAGTAACACAGCTTTTACTGCCCTAACATTGTTTTCGTATTGTCTTGTGACTGGCGCAGCATGGCCTTAGTCGCTTTTGCGCCATTAAACCAGGATTAACTAACTATTCTTGTAAATACATGTGTTCATGCACGAACACTTGTGCTGACCTTACTGCAGTGTTGTGTTGCTGTAATGGTTTGTTCAGAAATCTACAATAAAGTGTTATGTTGAGGTGAAAAAAATGTCAGGTGAGGTAATGGTTTGTACTTGTTAAACAAGTACACTTAACACAGGTTCTTCAGCACACCTATTCAAGCTTACATTAATAGTGAAGTCCTCCGATTTTAAGCCAGAGCACGTCGCACATCTCTCAAGCATTGTTTATTGGACCTTGTAATGCTGCTTCAATACACCCAGTATGTTGACAGAAGAGCACTGGAATGTGTTGCTTGAGTGACAGCTTGCAGCGCACCTCAAAAAGTAGACAAAAGCCAACTGTTTTTTTTTCACACATGCAAAAAGATAACTCATAGGCAAAAGCAGTTTGGCTTGCATTCAAACAGGTAGGAATGTTTCAGCGTTCAGAACATGCGATACTGACCAAAATGTTATAACAAGTGGTTTCCTGCAATGCTTATGACTCCTAATGAAACCTGCAATAATGTGGGAAAATAACCTGTCACATTTCCCGCAGGAGCGTCTCCGTGAGCAGGCGTTTGGTGAGTTGCAACACCACGTACCCGAGCACATAAGGGTTGGACCCTCCCGCGTGTAGCCGTGCGCAGCTGAGCCGTGTCCGGGGAAAAGGGGATTCTGGGGGTTGAGCCGAAGCCAAGTATTCGGACCATTACGGCCCCTCGGCAGAGGCAAGACACCTCTTTGGCCTCTGCTTCACGTAGACGGCACCCCCGGACTGACCCACCCGGGGGAAATCGGTAGTTGCCTTCTCCTGTCTCTCTCTCCCTCCAACCTTCCTCTTTCTCACTTTCTATCTCTCCTGTCTTCACTTCGTTTTACTTCCAATTTTCCAGGCAGCAGGGGTAACCTGGTGTAGTTTATCCATCCTTGGGTCTTTTATATTAGGTTATAGTGGCTATGTGTACAGCTGGCATCTGCATCTCCTTCGGGTCTTGTAGGCTACCCTTGTTGGGCTCAGTGGTGGGCGGCTGGCATAGTTACTGTACTGTCTCCTCTTCTTTTCTGTTACTTCGTTTTCATAGGCGGCTTGGGTTAACCTTGTGTATCTGCCCTCCCATGGGCAATACATTCGGTTAGAGTAGCGATGTATGGCTGGCATATGCTGTCCTAAACAATAAGAACTGCAGCGTCCCCAAGTTGGGCTCCATGGTGGGTGGCCGCCATTGCTGCCGAACACAAAACACAATTACATGGAAACCCCTACATTTCCCCGTCTTGATCGCCAGCCTCAGAAGAGGGCGCGCACCGATGAATCCCTGTATGTGTTTATAAAACCAACTGAAACTTTCCCGCGATTCCACATGATCCACAGTGAGAAAACCAAAAAATCAGCCCGAGTAATCTCACCATTTGTTGTCGCAAAATCGCTTACCAAAAACCTTGGACAAGATCACCAGAATGGCCAGCTGTGACCTTCTGCTGGAGGTTAAAGATCATGAACAATATCAAAAGCTCACCAGTCTTCAATCACTCAGACAGCACCCGGTAACTGTTACGCCACATAGAACCATGAATACCTCACGCGGAGGAGTATCTGACGTAGACCTTCTACTAGAGACTTGAGTGAAACCGAGCTCTAGAAGGCTGGAACGACCAGAATGTCACCAATGGCAACGCATAAAAATCAGGCGGGACAATCAAGAAATACCAACACATCTAATGCTGAGATTTTCATCAAGCATTCTCCCCCAGACGATTCTAACAGGTTACATCAAGCTGAACGTGCGACCTTACATCCCAAATCCCAGACTATGCTACCAGTGCCAAAAGTTCGTACACGGTTTGCAAAGTTGCCGTGGTCAACTCACCTGCGCCAAGTGCGGAGTGCAAGGCCACGTCTCACTCTGTAAATTGTGACGGCGAGCATCCAGCTTATTCTCGCTCTTGTCCAGGCTGGAAAACAGAAAAAGAAATAACTATAAAGGTCCGTGAGAACATCTCGTTCAGGGAAGCACGCAAAAGGTGCTCGCCTTTCACAACACTACATACGCTGATGCGACACGTCAGGGGGCACGGTCGCATCTGCTTCCGGCACCAGCCCAGCCTGCACGCAGCGAGCCGTCGGCTGGGGCAACCACCCCTACGGTGGGAGCAGCCAAGGCTGCCCTACCCTCCCTCAACTCGGCCACACCAGTAGCCTCTACAAACCTTGGCAGCAGCCAGGGCCGCACAGAGGCAGAGGGTCCGTCAACCTCCGCACTGGTGAAGGCAAAGGCTTTGTTCTCGAAGACGAAGCCTGTACGTACACATCGCTCGTCGGAGCGAGTGTCCAAAGCCCCTACACTACCACATGCGAGAAGGCGCACGGAGCGCCCAAGGTGCAACGAGGCTCTCTCGAGCACCCAAAAAAGGAGAAAACTCCAATTACAGGGCCTGAAAAGGCTCTGTAGGATAAGTCACACCTGTAGGATAAGTCACACACAGCACCTTTCCTTCCAAAATGAATACAATAATTCAGTGGAATGTGTTGTATCTAATAAAAGGACAAAGCGCGGTGACGTCACTACTGACGCACCGCAACTTGTGTGTATATATTGCCAAGCAAGACGCTGGGTTATCAGATTAAACTGTTCGCCACGAAACGTGTCACAGCTGCCTTCTTATTCTCGAGCTCCAACTGGCGACGAAGATGCTGAAACGAATCTACGATGGGAAGAGGCGGATCCCGTGAACGACTGAGGCAGGGCAGAGCACGGCATGGCCAAGATGTGGGAATTCGACGCATTCCTGGAGGACGGCGATGAAGACTGCTTCGTACGTGGAAAGATTCGAGCACTACTGCGAAGTAGCCAACGTACAAGAGGAGAAGCTTAAGAAGTCGGCCTTCATAACGGCCATTGGCAAGAACGCGTACAAGACGCTCAAGGATTTGCTTCTACCGGCGACCCCTGCGGAGAAGACTCTCGAAGACCTGGTCAAAGTACTGAGTGACCATTACGAGCCTGCAAGCCGAATCATCGCAGAGCGATTCAGATTCAACAGGCGGTACCAAGCGGAAGGTGAGACAGTAGCGACGTTTGCAGTTGCACTGAAGCACTTGGCCGCTAAATGCAAGTACGGCACATTCCTTGACGGCGCACTACGCGACCTGTTCGTCGCTGGACTCGGAACCCTGCCATTCAGACGGGTCTACTAAAAAAGAAGGAGCTGTCGTTTGAATCTGCTTGCGACTTTGACAAAAGCGTTGAAATGGCGGAACAGGAGTCGAGGGGGTTTCGACCTGGCAGTGGAACGAAAGCCGACGTCCATGCGATAAGGTAGACAGGCAGGAAAGCGGCATTTGCCGGCGAGCCAGGCAAGCAATACGAGGCAACCAAGACAAAGTGTCACCGTTGGACGCTATTTCTTGTCATTATCGGAAAGCAAGGTGCTACAGCTGCAAACGCACGGGTCACTTGGCTCGAGTATGCGGACAACGCCCGCCGGGTGCGGGAAAAATTCACGCGCCGTATATCACTCTGCTGCTCCTAGTGCACTGAAGATGCTGGATCCCGTCCACCATCTAGGTATCCGCCTGGCCACTGGTGCTTTCAGAACGAGCCCCATTGAAAGTTTATACGTCGAATCAAATGAGTGGTCACTCCATCTGCATAGAACATACACCTGCCTCACATATTGCCGCAAGTCTGCTCCTAAGCATGTATTCTACATCGGTAGCCAGCGAGCCACTCTGTCAAAAGCGCGTCTGCTACGTCTCGCGCGCCTGCTTGGTTTCGTGGGGTGGCGCAATGAATGCCGCTCGTGCACGCGCACGAGACAGTGGCGCGGACCATCACGGGGAGAAGAGGAAGAAGTGCGTTCGGCGTAGAGACGCTCGTGTGGAACGTTCTTGAAAACTCTTCGTGTACATAGTTTCAGGGCACAAGTTCGCCCTTAATAAACCAGTTATTGTATTTCACTCCTCGAAATACCGTTACATTCTCGTGGAGGTGCGGGGTATGTTTGGAAGTCCCCTGGGTGCCAGAGACCGGAGTCCCGATCCTCAGTGATTGGAATCTGGAGAGCTGACTCCAGTGCACCAGCGCGCTAGCCGCCGACTTCGGGGAGACCCGCCTGAATTCGCACCGCTTCCCACTGCTACGGCCACACGGACGGTGTCTTCCGCTGACGCCACAACGATGACTAGCCAGGCGACATCACCCGAGGTCGTCGTGTACCCGCCGCGCATGCCCGAGCTGTTCCACGGCGACCCGTACGAAGACGTCGAGGATTGGTTGGAGCATTTCGAGAGGGTCGCAGGTGTCAACGGCTGGGACCCGGCACGGAAACGTCGCCACGTGTACTTCGCGTTGGGGAATTCAGCAGACATGGTATGAGAATCACGAAGCGGTGTTAACGTCGTGGGAAGAGTTTCGGCGACATCTCCTTGCTGCGTTCGCAAGCGCCGATCGCCGAGAGAAGGCTGAGAATGCTCTGCAAGCCAGGAACCAACGCACCAACGAGAGTGTCGGCATGTACATCGAGGACATGTCCCGTCTGTTCAAACGTGCCGATGCAAACATGTTCGAGGAGAAGAAAGTGCGTGGCGTGAAGGAGGAGATATTTGCTGGGTTGGTTCGCAACACGCCACGTACTGTTGCGGAGTTTCGCACCGAGGCGACGACGATAGAGAAGGCCCTGCAGCAGCGCGCCCGCCACTACAACCGTGATGTCAGCAGCGCCCCTGTGGACGTTCTCTCGGCAGGCGTGGGCAATAACACCGAAGCCTTGAGAGAGCTGGTGCGATCTATCGTTAAAGAAGAGCTTCGGAAGCTGCAGCAACCGCAAGTCGCGTCTACTGTTTCTTCGCTCGCCGCCGTCATTCGGGATGAAGTTACGCATGCCATGTTGGAACCGTAACCGGAGGTGCAGCCTGTTTCACTCGGGCAACCACTGCAGGAACGCCGCGTACCAACATACGCTGACGCTGTGCGTCAGCCTGCCGTGCAGACTGCATCATTGGCAGCCCTGAATGCCCGCCCACCGGCACCGCGCAGTGCATCTTTCCAGGGAGAGTACAGACCACGGAAAAGCGACGTGTGGCGCACACCCGACAGGACGCCACTCTGCTTCCATTGCGGAGAGGCTGGACACATGTACAGATGGTGCCCATATCGGCGAGTCGGCCTTCGTGGATTTTCTGTCAATGCACCTTGCCCCCGCAATGGGGAAAGACCCTTAGACATTGAAGATTACTTGTCGCGAAGTCAACTTCCAGCTGCTAGTTACCAACACCAGCCACGGTCACCAGCGCCCGCCCGCTACCGATCACCAAGCCGTTTTCAAGTTCCCCAAGGCGTCGTTCAGAAAGCCCGCGCCCGGAAAACTAAAGCCAGCGACCTGGGGAGGCAAGGCCGCTGACGTTCGACAAAGCGAAGATCCTCCGTCAGTGTCACAGTGCAGTAGCGATACGCAGAAAGCGACGACTAGGATAAGTACGCAGAAAATTTCTTCAGACTTACTTATTGCCGTGGATGGACGTGAATCGAATGCTTTTAGACACGGGTGCTGATTATTCAGTCATAAGCTACGCACTCACAAATCAGCTAAAGAAAGTTTCGACGCCGTGGAACGGACCGCACGTACGTACAGCTGGGGGTCACCTCATTAATCCTCTGGGAATATGCACTGCAAGAGTTCTGATTCGAGGTGTAACTTACGTTACAGAATTCATAGTACTTCCGGACTGTACGAGGGACGTTATACTCGGTATGGATTTTCTGCACGCAAACGGTGCTATAATTGACCTGCAGAATTCTAGCGTTTCCTTCTCGACGAAGCTGGCCATTGACATGGATGAGCCTGAGAAAACGGACTACACTGCCTTGCGAGTTCTCGACGCAGACGTAACTGTACCACCACGACGAAGCAGTGTACTAGTTCGCGTCAGAAATCAAGCATTCGTTGACTCCGAGGGTATAGCGGACGGCAATGTCGAGTTATTGCTGAAGAAAGGTATTTGCATTGCTAGGGGCATTATCCGCTTACGCGATGGGCTTGCCGATCTGTTGCTGACAAACTTCGGAAATGAACTTCAGCATGTCGCGAAGAACACAGCCATCGCCTTCCTGCACAGTTTTACCGCAGTGACAAGCTTATGTACCCTGGAGTCGGAGCCACCTCCTGCGAAAACTACGAATAAGGCTGCAGCAGCAGTTGCAATCAGCCCACACCTATCGCCAGCCGAGGCGAAAACCATACAAGACCTCATAGATGCTTTTGCAGAGTGTTTCTCTACTTCCTCGAGAGTACGGCGAACGCAGATTGTTAAACACCGTATAATAACAGACGAAGCAACCAGACCTGTATACCAACACCCATACCTGTATACCAACACCCATACCGAGTATCGCCGAAAGAACGGGAGATAATAAAGGATCAGGTGCAAGAGATGCTTCAGGACGATGTCATTCAGCCGTCCAACAGCCCGTGGGCGTCGCCGGTAGTTCTTGTCAGGAAAAAGGAGAGCACAATGAGATTCTGTGTTGATTACCGGAGACTGAACAGCGTCACCAAGCGTGATGTTTACCCCTTGCCACGTATCGATGACACCTTGGACCGGCTGCGTGATGCAAAGTATTTTTCTTCATTGGATTTAAAAAGCGGATATTGGCAAATTGAAGTGGACGAAAGAGATCGTGAAAAAACAGCTTTCGTTACTCCGAACGGATTTTATGAGTTTAAAGCACTCCCATTCGGCCTCTGTTGCGCGCCAGCGACCTTCCAGCGCATGATGGACAGTGTCCTGTCGGGTCTGAAATGGCAGTCATGCCTAGTCTACTTCTACTTGGATGACGTTGTGGTATTCTCTTCAACGTTCGAGCAGCAAGTGGAGAGGCTACGTTAAGTGCTCCAGGCTATCCAGTCGGCCGGCTTGACAATTAAACCGGAAAAGTGCCAGTTTGGATTTGAAGAGCTTCGTTTCTTGGGTCACGTCATCAGCGCTCAAGGTATTGGGCCGGACCCCGAGAAGACTGCAGCCGTCGCGGGATTGCCCAAGCCACGAGATAAGAAAGAGGTGCGTCGATTTTTGGGCTTATGCGCTTACTGCAGGCGATGTGTAGAAAGTTTCTCGAAAATTTCCGAACCTCTAACAAGACTCACGAAAGAAAACATACCCTTCTTGCGGCATACCGAACAAGACACTGCTTTCAAAGAATTAAAGAAGCGTCTGCAATCCCCGCCAATCCTCGCCTACTTCGACGAGACCGCAGACACAGAAGTCCACACAGATGCCAGCAATCTGGGTCTTGGCGCAGTTTTAGTTCAGTGGCAAAATGGAGAAGAGGTCATACCGTACGCTAGCCGCACTCTTTCAAAAGCTGAAAGAAACTATTCTGCGACGGAGAAGGAGTGCTTGGCAGTCATATGGGCCATCAGCAAGTTTGGATCATACCTCTACGGCAGGTCGTTTCGTGCAGTCAGCGATCACCATTTACTGTGCTGGCTGGCAAGCTTGAAAGACCCATCTGGAAGACTTGCGAGGTGGAGCCTGAGACTCCAAGAATACGATATTACCGTTGTATACAAGTGTGGGCGAAAGCATAACGACGCTGATTGCTTGTCACGCGCACCGGTCGGCTGTCCTCCTTCTGAAGACGACGATTTCCCATTCCTTTGTGTTATGCGAGCCGCTGAAATCGCCAAGCATCAACGGGCCGACGCAGATTTGCTCCCACTCATAAAGTATCTCGAAGGGCATAACGTGCAAGTTCCACGAGTGTTTAAGAGAGGATTATCTTCATTCTGCCTCCGAGATGACGCACTCTACAAGAGAAACTTCCAAAACAACAATGAAAAGTTCTTACTCGTCGTACCGTCAGATATGTGGCCTGAAATATTAGAAGCCTGCCATGATGACCCGTCATCTGGGCACTTGGGTGTCACCCGAACATTCGCCAGAATCCATGCAAAATATTATTGGCCGAATTTATTAGCGTCCGTACAGCACTACGTGAAGACATGTCGCGAATGTCAAAGGCGCAAAACACCACCCGTAAAGCCAGCTGGTCTTCTTCAACCCATAGACCCACCTAAGACTCCATTTCAACAAGTTGGAATGGATCTTCTTGGACCATTTCCCACATCGTCATCAGGGAAGAGGTGGATCGTTATCGCGACCGACTATTTCACACGATATGCTGAAACTGGCTGCCTTGAGCGGGGAATGGCCGTCGAAGTTGCCAAGTTTTTTGTACACAACATTGTGCTTCGACATGGCGCCCCAATGGTTGTCATAACAGAACGAGGTGCAGCATTTACAGCTGAGTTGATGCAGTGCTTGATGACGATGACTAACACCAGTCATAGAAAAAGCACTGCATACCACCCCCAAACAAACGGATTGACGGAACGCCTGAACCGCACCATTGCTGCTGACATGTTGTCAATGTATGTTGACATCGAACATAAGACTTGGGACGAGATCCTGCCTTACGCTACGTTCGACTACAACACGGCCCTACAGGAGTCCACTCGTGTCACTCCGTTTGAACTTGTCTATGGGCGCACCGTCACAACAACGCTGGATGCCATGCTGCCAGCAGATAATGACGACGGCAACCTGTGCGGCGTTGACGAGTTCCTACAAAGAGCCGAAGAAGCCCGCCAGTTGGCACGATGCCGATTACGCCATCAACAATGCAAGGACGCACGTTCTTACAACAGGCACCGCCGAATAGTTCAGTACCAGCCGGGTAACAAGGTATGGGTATGGGCACCAGTGCGACGTCGCGGGCTCTCAGAAAAGCTACTTCGACGGTACTTTGGCCCGTATGAGGTTATCCGTCGACTAAGCGACCTGACTTACGAAGTCATCCTTAGTGGAAACGAGCGAACTAAACGCCCCAACATTGCGGACGTCGTCCACATAGTCCGCATGAAGCCCTATTACGAGCGATAACGAAAAAACTCCCACTAACTTCGCTACCCTCCTGCCTGCATCGGGACGATGCTTATCGGGAGGGGGAGTAATGCCGCAAGTCTGCTCCTAAGCATGTATTCTACATCGGTAGCCAGCAAGCCACTCTGTCAAAAGCGCGTCTGCTACGTCTCGCGCGCCTGCTTGGTTTCGTGGGGTGGCGCAATGTATGCCGCTCGTGCAGGCGCACGAGACAGTGGCGCGGACCATCACGGGGAGAAGAGGAAGAAGTGCGTTCGGCGCAGAGACGCTCGTGTGGAACGTTCTTGAAAACTCTTCGTGTACATAGTTTCAGGGCACAAGTTCGCCCTTAATAAACCAGTTATTGTATGTCGCTCCTCGAAATACCGTTACAATATTTCCGTAAAGTCCGCTCTAACCATCAGCATCCGTGTTTTAATACCGTTAACGATATGACGTGTGCTACACTTTTTCGTAATCGTCCCTGTGTAAGACATCCTTTCTCACTGCGTGTCAGGGAGCTTAGCGAAGAAATGGATATCCCACTCCTCGAACATCGCTTAATGCCTTCAGCCAAGCTGTTACCACCTTGGGAGTGGCAGGTTGTAGCATGTGATATATCATTTGTAGAGGTTACAAAGCACGCTTCAGAGGTCGAAATCCGAATGCATTTTCTAGAATTACAGTCCAAGTACTCGTGCACGGAATTTTACACAGACGCTTCTAAATCACATTCCGGAGTATCTTATGCAGCCGTCGGTCCGTCCTTCTCGGACTCCGGCGTACTCCACCCAGAAACAAGTATCTTTACTGCTGAGAGGCCTACGCAATATTGTCAGCCGTAAAGCATATAAGGAAATCAAAACTCCAAAAAACTATTATATTTACAGACTCTCAAAGCGTCGTAAAAGCCTTGAAGTCACCCTGTAAACAGAAAAACTCTGTTCTCATTGAGCTCTATTCTGTTCTTTGTAGAGCATACGCAACTAACCAGCATGTCATTATATGCTGGCTGCCTGGGCATACAGGCATCGAGGGCAATGTTCTTGCCGACCAAATGGCCACATCAGTCACATCTCCTGCTATTAAGCCTACAGCTGCTGTTCCTGCAACAGATTTGAAACCTTTCTTGCGAAAGAAACTGCGAAGCCACTGGCAACGCTTGTGGGATGCAGAAACAAGTAATAAGCTTCATTTGATTAAGCCACAGTTAGGTTACTGGCCTTCCGTAACGATATCCTATTCTGTCGTCTCAGAATAGGACACACGTACGGCACCCACAATTTTCTATTGAATGGTAATGATCCTCCAACCTGTGGTAGATGTGGCGAGAGGCTCACCGTCCTCCACGTCCTCCTGGAGTGTCGGGAAGCCGAAAGAGAAAGAAAAAAACATTTTCCTCTAGCATATCGCTATTGTGTCCCTTTACATCCCGCTATGTTTCTTGGTAAAGAACCGCTTTTTAACACCAAAGCAGTACTCGCATTCTGGAATGATGTGGTGCTACACGTTATTAGCCCAATCAGTTCGTAGCGCATCCTCTCTCCAGAGGATGTTGCTGTGATAGTTTTTTATAGCACATGCCTCCAGGCCCTTGTGCTTTTGGCCAATTCTCTCATCTTTAATATTTTGCAAGTCGTATCATTCCTTCGCAATGCATTTCTCATGCCCATAGTACGCATAATTAGTCATTGCTATAATTTTATTACGTATAGATTTTCCGCACTTTACAGCGACTGTTTTAGGCCCCTTTACAGCCATGCCACATCTAATGTTCATGTAATTCACTATTCATGTACCACTAACAAGTCATTACCATCGTCTTGGCGCTCTTTGGCCACATCTGGCCCTTGCGCCAATAAACCACAATAATCAATCAATCGGTCTTTAGAGAAACTACTTTGTAGCGGGTGGAAGGAGTACTACACCTGTAACCTAACCAGCAGCGCATGCACGAGAACAACCGGATTAACACCGATGAGATGGTGATAGGCCTCAGCTCCAAGGCAGACGCGTTATTTGCACATTTGGGCACGAATACTGTCGGAGAAAGACGGAGCGCGCCCGGTAGATTATAGTGCGAGAGCCAGTTGTTCATAACGAATGCCAATATAGAAGCAGGCACCTTCCGTAACTTCCGCACCGAAAGCCCTTCTGGCCCCGGAGCTGACGCTGTCCCCAATTCCCTCAGGGCCGTCGCCACTTTTTCCTCAGTGAACCTGGAACAATTTTCGGGAACACCCTTAACGACAACTTCCGCCACTGGGGGAGATTCACTCATTAGAATCGGATCAAGCGTGCTGTGTATGTCAGCAAGGGGAGACTGGCCTGAAGGCACCTGTGCTTGCTAACGGTTCCTCCAGAAGAACCTTAGGACCGAGGGCATACAGTCGCTGATGCTCAGCAAAAAGCGACGCTTGAATGAACATGAGCACTCGCCGGGCTGCCTCTGGAGAATGCTCTCACAAGACCCCGATTTCCCATCCCACCTCCGACCAGGCCGAATCTTTACTCCAAAAAAATCGTAAAGTGCTCTTAGGTCATACATTGAAACGGGTGACTCGATCAGATTTGAAGCCAGGCCAGCGTCATCCAGCCCAAAAAAGAGGAACGTCTCGTAGGCGTCATGTTTAGTGAAAGGGTCCTGAGTATTACAATTGTCTCCTCCAACATCGGTTAAATCACCTAATATTAGTACACTCGGAGGCGCAATGATTGTGTAATCTTGCTGATTTTGCTGCGAGGACCTCTCTGTACCTAGTTTGCCTACAGAGGCCATTGATGGCACCCACAGAGCGGGATTAGCACACGGCCGCAAGGGCGGCGTTAATCCTACGCTTTCCCGGCGGCAACCTCGCCTCAGCCTGGACCAGGGTCCGTATCTAAGCCTCAGTCCAAGGCTGATAGGCACTGTCGGCTGGCACAGCTCAGGACTTGTCTCCTCTCTACAGAGCCCTCGCTGGGACCTGAAGCAACGGGACATGGAGGACCATTGGGCTCAGGCGAGCACTGCCGCTCCCATCGGGCAAGTCGACCACAACTAGCAAGGTGCCCGCAGTATTATCAGGATCGACGCCAGCAGCCCCACAAGGGCAGGACGCCCAGTACTCCAGCACTCGTTTACGAGCAGGTGACCGAAGGGCGGTCTTCCCCCTACTGCTGTACCACAGAATCACCTGACCCCATAGAGCAGTAGTGGGGTTCTGTGCCGTGGGATCGTGACCGGGGCCCGTGCCAACGGCTGCCACGTTCCTCCCTCCCGGCAGAGGGCGGCGAGTGCTGACGTGTTGTGCAGAGCCCCGGCAACGCACGGTCAAAAGCACCCAACGTTTCAGCGGGTGGCAGCTGGGGAATCCCCTGGGAGTCATCTGCATTCACCTCTTCGTGCTTTTCCTCCTCTGGTGGCACTCCAGCAAAACTGGCAGGGGGGTTCTTCCCTAGGCAGGAATCAAGGACTGCCCAGGGGTGGGTGCAGGCGCACCTCTGCCAGATGAGGAGGAGGATGAGGAAGAAAGGTGAAGCCTCGAAGACTTCCCTGGCAATGCAGCACTCTGTATACGCCTACCGCTGGGCCTTGCACCCCACCTACCAGCCCGAGACCCAGTCGCAACCGGTATGTTGTGGTGAATGCCCTCTGAGAGCGCAGCCCCGCCTTCAGACCAATTCATCTTCAGCCTCCCTGTGACGTGCCGTCAACACCAAGCCGAGAAAGCTCACGTGCGGTCCTGCCACCGACCGAGAGGGTGACCTGGTAACTAGACCGTGGTGGCCCAGCTTAAGCCTAATCCTTGCCACCTTACGGATTTCCTCATTGCTCCAACGGCCGGGCGAGGCATTAGCCGGAGAGGCTGCGTGGGATCTACTCAATCGATTTTTTATGAGAGCTTTTGTCAGAAATTTGTGAAGAGCACACTTGAACATTTGCTCCCCCCAACACCCGACGACAACCCCCCACTCCTCGATCCACACGAGTTCCTGCGCTTGGCGCGGAGCCCTTTTACGGCATTTTGCAAAATGAGCGGAGGCAGAGTGCGAGGTTGTGTGCTGAGCTTTGCAGAAGCCAGTAACCCCAAGCCCGTGCTTTTTATTGTAATGTTCTTCTAATGCCATCCTAGAGAACATCATAACCACGCATTTAGTGCATTCTTTTGTGAAGAGTAACTTAAAATGATCTTCGAGTTGTCATTTCCTGCCTTGAAACCAGCCTCCGAGCATGACGCAGCATTGGAGGTATGCGATGCCCCAGGTATAATGCCTCTACATCGGACTGGGACTCAGTTGACCGAGTGGCTCGTTGGCACTCCAAGGCATGCTCTGATGCCAATTTTCTGGCACATTGCCAATGATGTGCCGCAATACATCGGGACCCTTCAGAAACACATTCACAGGTCGAACACTTCCAATGAATTATTAAGTCATGCTGCTGGCCATAGTGACGCTCGAGTCCGACTAACCTACACTCCGAAGCACCACATATATCACATTCTATTCTTCCAAGGGGATAACGAGCACTTGTATGTTCGAGTCCACCTAAAAACAGTATACACCCTAAATGAAGCAAACAGCAAAAAAAGGAAAGCGTCCCCGTGCGATCGGCCAAAGTCGGCCCGAGACGTGCGGAAAAAGAGGCAACCTCTTTTGAACCTCTGACCAATGAGTCCGAGGTGGCCCAGTCGATTAGCCCCTAAGTCAAGGAGACATTCAAACCTGCGTTTTACCATCCCAGTAGAGCCTAAATGCAGGGGAACACTTCAGAAATGTCCGCGATATCCGTGTGGTAGCACCATACCAATCATTCAGCTCATTGTTCAACACTTTTCTGAGGCTTCCAGCAGCTTCAAAAAGCAGCTAAAACAGAAATTTAAGTGCGCCGTTCGAAACCGTGCGCAAGCAGGCGGCCCATGTGAGACCCAGAGGCCTTGGATATTTTGAGCAGGTATGATTATCTGTAGCAGAAAGCCACCCTGTAAGGACTGTAAAGGAAAAACCTATTTTAAGGTCGGCAGCCGCAGCATGACCAAAACTGCGTGTTTAAAATGCAAGGCAGGTTAAATCCCCCGCGGCAGGTACCGCCAAACCAGAGAACCAATTACCAAAAGTAGTCAATTTACACCTACAGCGGGGGAAAAAGTCCACAGTTACCATGGTTGAAAACTTGCCCATCGTGGCCAGACAAACTGACCATATCAGCTATACTTGGCATAAGTGCGACTTTTGCTCAAAAAGCGGCAAAAAAGACTTAGGTGTCTTGATTTAGCTTTGAGACAGCAGAAAACATAAGGTTGCCGACATAAAAGCACTTTTGAGCCAAAAACTGCTGAATTGGCAAAGAAAAGAAACACAATCATTCAAGAGCAAGAAGACAGTTGCACAGGCCGCACGGGAAGATCTCAAAGTGCGGCAAATGCAAAGAACTTCCGACGAAGCGGGAGCAGTGCCACGAACAGGCGCATCATCAGGAGCCAAAGGGAACCAACCGGCAATGGCAGGTACTGAACCAAGACACCCTAACTGGCGTCCGACGAACAGAGGAAAGAGAAACCAAAGAAAAAATTGAAAGGAAAAGAAAGCGAAGAAGAACTCCTGTTGAAGTCAAGAGAAAGCGCGAAGACCAAAGGCAAGCGCCAAATCCTTAGTCAAGAAGTCTCATGGTAGGAAGTTGAAGAAAAGAAGGAAGAAAGACACCGAAAGTTACTTAAAGATGACTTTACAGGAGAAACCGAAGGAGAAGTGAAATACTCCTGGGATGAAGATGAATATCATGAGGAAACCGAAGAGGTCAAGCAACTAAGCCAAACATCAAAAGTTGACGACATGCAACCACAACCATCGCAACAAACAGAGGACAGCGACATTCTGTCCTGTCTCAATTAGTAAAAGCTGACAATGCCATCAAGAAAGCCTTAAGATTTCGTCAATCACTGGAGGAGACGATGAAGTGACGAAACAGATCGACTCCATGCTGTCAGAACACTAGAAGATGAAGAATATTATCATGGAACAAGGGTAAGAAATCTATCGAGAAAGGAGAATCACAGTACTGGAGAACAGAGTGGAAGTCGAGACCTGCCAATTACCTCAGGAAGACATCCGCCAAAAATAGGAAACAATCAAACCCTCATGTGCCCTAGTTGTCACTTCCGACAACATGGGAAAGAAGGAGGTTGCAACACTAATCAAAAAGATTGACCCAATACAATTAGGCATACGGGATGCAAAATGAAAGCAGGCAGAGAGGGCGTGATTCTCACCACAACCTCCAAAGAATCTTCGACCAAATTACAAGCACACATACTAGGTAAGGTCGAATTGAGGAACCTGGAAATAAGAACACCCGAAGAAAACACATACCACATTAAGGTGATTGGTATTGATAAAGACATGGAGACCAATGGGCTAGAAAGAAATATTATTGAAGGAATCACTTGCAATGAAACCCTGAGGACGTGAATATCAAAACGATATGGAAAGGACGACAAGGAGACACAATTGTGCTATGCCTAAACAAGAAGGGACTAACAGCTATCAAGGGCAAAGAATTCTACGTAGCATGGAATAGATGCCCTATCTTTGACATCTTCCTGCCAAGATGCGCAAGGTGTGCTAAACATGGACACAATTCCGGCGACTGTGAAACTCTAAGGCGTTGTGTAAACTGCGGACAAGAAGGACATCACCAAAATATATGTGAGAACGATCCCCATTGTAATATATGTGAATTGGAGGAAACAGAAGAAGAAAAGGAAGATTCAACTATGTCATGGGAATGCCCGGTGTACCGTGATGAACTGGAGGCAGAAAAGCGAAGGATTCTAGCCCGTCGGACCTAAAGACAGAACACTACTCACAACATAACAATGGCTAATATAAACGACATTCAGATAATCCAGGTAAACCTAGCAAGAGCTTATAAAGCGAAGCCGTCATTTATTAACTTTCAGCAAGAGGAAGAAATAGACATATCAATCATTCAGGAGCCATATGCTCTAAATAATAAGTACAGTACCCAGAGCAGCCAAGCAACTTTCATTCGAAGTAGTGGTGAACAGAATACAGAGGCCCCTTCTATAACTAGCGATGAAATTAGAAGGGCCTTGAAAGACATGACCAGGGGAAAAGCTGCTGGAGAAGATGGAATAACACGTTGACTCGCGACTAACTTTCGAACATGTTTCAAGCATTGTTAATGCATCGTACAGGAAGTTAGGTCTGATATCAAGAATGACAAAAAAGTTTACGAATGTCAACTGGGTTGTTTTCTTGTATTCTTGTTTTGTCCGCACCAAGTTAGAGATTAGTTGTGTTTTATGGAACTGTATTAATTCGACCAATGTCGCCAAAATTGAATGTGTTCAGCGACATTTCATTCGTATCCTGTACGATCGATTTCTGGGACGCCATGTATTTTATGTTTATGGGCGTGTACTGCTGATGTTTAATATTGCACACCTAGAAATAAGGCGAAAATGTCGCGAGTACTTATTCTTGTATAAACCAATTCATAACCACTTTTCTTGTCAGCGGTTACTGTCGGCTGTAACGTTCTGAGTGTCTCGCCCAAACTTGCGTATCCCAGCATTTTCTACGTAAATTCCTCTTGCACTTACGCTGTAACACGTCTTGTGACACAACAAAATACTTTGCGTTACGATGTTGATATTTTCAGCTCTTGCATTTGCTCAATATCTCATTTCTGTCATTAATGTAATTCAATTTTTTTGTGGCATTTTAGCACTGCACTTTCAGGATTTATGTTTTGTTCGTTGTTTTTCATTTTCTGTTCTTTGTGTAACACACGTGCACCAATACTAAGGCCTAGAATTGTTATTGAGCACTTCCAGAAATAAATGAAATTTGTTTGTTCGGAAACAGTTTAGTTGAAAGCATGTTTAGAAACAGGATATTTCCCTACAGAATGGAAAAAATCAAAAATAATACTAATAATACCCAAAGAGAAATCAGGTTATAAAAAGACGAAACTGCATACTGGCCAAACTGCAAACTGCTCTGACTTCTGTCTTTGGCAAAATCTTTGAGAAATTGTTAAATTAGTTAGTTTAAATTGGATTTATTGGCGCAAAAGCGGTTACGGCTATGCTGCGCCAGACACAGGGTGATAAAATTTCCTTCGTAAATGGAGCATACACTGTAGTAATTGTAGCTTACTTAAAAACCTTGTTTCGTCAAGGAAACTTATCACGTCGTTCAGAGATACCAGTGCATCATCTCCTAACAGCAACATCGGGTGAAGTGGAGTGTTTGACTTATACAATACTCGGAAGTATTTTTTCCTATGCATTTCGAGATGCGGACATGTTATTAAAATATGTCATTCAAGAGACGGGCGTGCCTCAAGGGGGTGTTCTAAGCTGCACCCTGTTTATCGTTAAAATGAACTCCCTGCGTGCATCAATACCACCAGCAATATCATATTCAGTATATGTAGATGATATACAGATTGGCTGCAAATCATGTAGCTTAGGGATCTGTGAGAGGCAGGTTCAACTTGCACTGAGGAAACTGTGTACATGGGCCGATCACAATGGATTTAAATTTAACTCACAAAAGAGTACATGCATGTTATTCTCTAGGAAAAGAGGCATAGCTGTTGATCCAAGTATACATCTAAGTGGACAGCAACTTGCAGTTAGTACGGAACACAAATTCTTAGGCATTATACTTGATACAAAATTAACATTCATTCCACATCTGAAGTATCTTAAAGGAAAGTGCCTCAAAGCAATGAAGATAATAAAGATTTTATCCCATACCACTTGGGGAAGCGACAGAAAGTGTCTTATGAACTTGTACAGAAGTCTCGTGAGATCTCGGCTAGATTATGGCGCGCCAATATACCAGTCGGCTATACACAGCGCGCTTAGAACCCTTGACTCGGTACATCACTTGGGCATCCGTCTGGCAACTGGCGCATTTAGAACCAGTCCAGTGGAGAGCCTTTACGTCGAGGCAAATGAATGGTCACTACACCTGCAGAGGTCATACATTAGCTTTATCTACTTCTTAAAGACACAAGCTGATCCGGAACACCCTTGTAACCGTGTAGTAAATGACACGTCAACCGAAACCTTATTTGCACATAAGCCAACAGTGCAAAAGCCATTTTCTCTGCGAATAAGGCAACTCTTTAAAGACATGGATATCCCCGTAGTGAGCACCACAGTAAATCTGCAGAATAGACTACCACCGCCATGGGAGTGGCGATGCATAGACTGCGATACATCGTTCATGGATGTAACTAAACAAGGCCCACAACTACTTGTACACAGCCACTTCCTTGAACTACAGGCGAAGTACTCTTGCGCGGAATACTATACAGATGCGTCAAAGTCCGTAGCCGGTGTATCTTATGCAGCCTTAGGCCCATCCTGCTCAATATCTGGAGTGTTAAACAGGAACACAAGCATCTTTACAGCTGAAACGTACGCAATCATGTCAGCAGTCAAGCAAATTAGACAGATAAGCCTCAACAAGGCAATAATCTATACAGACTCTTTGAGTGTTATCAAAGCCCTAAGGTCTCTTCAGAAACACAAAAATCCAGTTCTCACAAATCTATACTGGTTGTTATGTGCAGCTTATGCATCCGGTCAGCACATTATCATATGTTGGGTACCCGGCCATAGAGGCATCGAAGGCAATGAACTAGCTGACAAAAGCGCTGCCTCTGCTATCACCGAAAACCAGCAAACGACAACAAGCACCCCATATACTGACCTGAAACCTATGTTACGCACGAAATTGAGAATGCACTGGCAGAAGGGATGGGACGGAGAAATATCCAACAAGCTTCATGTGATTCAGCCGCAAATAAGTACCGCATTTGTTGAGAGAAAAGTAAGATGGAAAGATGTATTACTATGCAGATTGAGAATAGGGCACACGTACGCAACCCACTCCTACCTCCTCACGGGTGGTGATCCCCCTGTTTGTGAGAGGTGTGGCGAGACTTACACAGTACTTCACGTACTTATAGAGTAAACAAATGGAATGTGAAAGAATGAAGCATTTTAAGGAAATATATAAATACTGCGTACCGATGCACCCATCTCAGTTTCTTGGTATCAAACCTCTTTTTACAACAGATAGAGTTATCGCGTTCCTAAAAGATATTAGCTTCACTGGCGTGGTATACCGAAAAGAATAGAAGATTATATATAAGCCACCCTGCAGGTTCACACTTCGTGTGAGTGTGGATGCTGGGAATAGGTGGCTTGGAATGTCTGCAATCTCTCAGCCCTTGCTGAAGCAGGAGTCATGGACTGAGGCTGCACGACAGGAATTAGTTTTCTTCCTCTGAGCACCTAGCCGCAATCATATTTTAACTCAACTTTATTTATGCACCACTCTTTAAATACTGTACTACATAACGGATGTATTTACTTAACTTCTTCGCACAATCATCATGCATTGACAATACCCACATGTCTACCGTTATCATTTACAGCGTTCTCTAGTACAGCTTATGCAGGTATGTCTTCCCGAAGTATATTGCAAATAATCGTACACTGGGTTGTATTTTTTTAACACTTTAAAGTAGTTAGATTCGTCATGGCGCTCTTTGGCCAAACTTGGCCCTTGCGCCAGAAAAACCTACAAATCATCATCATTAAAATATGTATTACTGTTAATGGTTCATGGCATTTATCACATGTTGGTTGTTCCTCCTCTGTCAAAAGGTAATTATGTGTTATGTGCGTGTGGCCTATCCGAAGTCGACAGAGTATTACTTCGATGAAACGTTCTTGATGATAGCATGTCTTCCACTCTCCAAGGACAGGTTTAATAAGTTGAAGTTTGTTGTTATCTTTCAATTTCCATTCGCGTTGCTGCCAGTTTGAAAGGAGTGCCTTGCGAACTGCTTGGATCCCGTCCCTAGCAGGTATATTAACTTTTGAAGTATTCATATATTTTGCCGTTGCTGCACATTCATCCGCCTTTTCATTTCCTCGGATCCCAGCATGGCTTGGCACCCAGCAGAAACGAATAGTCTGGCCTTCACTTAGATGTGTTAGTGTGTTTAGGATATTGCCAATGATGGGTTTGTATTGTGATTGCATATTCAGGGCTTTAAGTGCACTTAAAGAGTCTGTATAAATTACAGATTTTTCGTGTTTAGTGCTTATAATCTTTTGTACTGCCATCCATAAGGCATAACACTCAGCAGTGAAAACTGATACAAATTGTGGTAGTCTAACTGTGTGTTCCCCCGTATCTTCAACCACGCTGGTTCCGACATAAATGTGCGTCTTCGAGCCATCGGTGTAAAATTCCGTGTAAGTGTCGTACGTGTCCTGCACTGTGCGAAATTCCTGTAGTATAAATTCCCGAGGCATATCTTTTTTTAGATGCGTTAATGAAATATCTAGAAATTTTGTGAAATCGTTCCAAGGTGCTAATCTGGTTGGTCTTTGCATGACAGAAAGCGTTTCAGTAGGGACATTGTAGTTAAGGGCTTTTTGTTCAAATCCAAGTATAAGTGGTTTTATAGCATTTTGGCTTGTTCGTGTAGTGTAGTCGTTTCTCGCAGTGTGTGATAATGTTATGGCAAATGTGGTCTGGCGATGAGCGAACTCTTAGAACGTATGTCAACATGAGTTGCGTTCTTCTGTGGTCTAAAGACGGCTCGTTGATCTCGGAATACAAACTTCCCGCAGGGGCGTCTGCGCAAGCAGGCGTTTGGTGAGTTGCGCCACCACGTACCCGAGCACCCGAGGGTTTGACCCTCCCGCGTGTAACCGTGCGTGGCTTAGCCGTGTCCGGGGAAAAGGGGATCCTGGGAGTTGAGCTGAAGCCGGGTGTCTGGACCTTCATGGCCCCTCGGCAGAGGCAACACACTCCTTTGGCCTCTGCTTCACGTAGACGGCACCCCCGGACTGACCCACCCGGGGGAAATCGGTAGTTGCCTTTTCCTGTCCTTCTCTTCGATCTTCGTCTTTCCCTCTCACTTTCTCCCTTTCCTGTCCTCTACTTATTTCTGTATCACTTCCGATTTTCCAG
This sequence comes from Dermacentor silvarum, assembly GCF_013339745.2. NCBI lineage: Eukaryota > Metazoa > Arthropoda > Arachnida > Ixodida > Ixodidae > Dermacentor > Dermacentor silvarum. Next base: position 14,224,866 of record NC_051162.1, read on the forward strand.
GCAGCAAGGGTTAACCTTGTGTGACATAACCAACCTAGGTTATTCATATTGGGTTATAGTGGGCATGTACCGCTGGCGTGATCAGAACTGAATACTTCATGTCCTGTCGCGTCCCCTAGTTGGGCTCCGTGGTGGGTGGCTGGCATGCCTGCCGAATACTGTGGCATCAATATGGCTAGCAATTTTCCTGCACTCCCTGATCGCTCCCTTAAGAGGGGGCGCACCGATGAAACTTTCAAGTTCTTTTTACAACAGAAAGAAACATTTCCTAGGTATCACGTCATACATAGTGAGCATGTAACGAAGACTGTCCGAATGATATCCCCCTTCGTTGTATCAAAATGCTTGACAGACACCATAGGCCCTGGCTATAAAATAACAAAGATGGCAAGCGGCGACCTCCTGCTGGAGGTGCGTGACAAGCTACAACACACCAAATTGACAAACCTTGCTGCATTCGGGGACATTCCCATTTCTGTGAGTCCACATAGGTCCATGAATACTGTCCGTGGTGTCGTTTCGGAAATCGACCTGCTTGAACTAACTGAAACTGAACTGCTTGAGGGGTGGAAAGATGAAAACGTAGTAAATGTACAAAGGATTAAACTTAGACGTGACGACAAGGAAATCCCAACTAAGCACTTGATTATCACTTTTGGAACCAGCAACCTGCCTGAATACATCGAAACTGGATACTGTAAAGTTCGCGTACGACCGTACATTCCAAATCCGCGCCGATGCTTCAAGTGTCAGCGGTTTGGGCATGGATCTCAAAGCTGCCGTGGGCGCTCCACCTGTGCAAAATGTGCCTCAAATGACCACACCTCTGACGTCTGCACTTCTGATACACACTGTGTTAACTGTGATGGAGACCACCCGGCTTATTCGCGATCGTGTCCATCATGGAAAAAAGAAAAGGAAGTAATCGAACTCAAGGTCAAATTGAATATCTCTTTCCAAGAAGCACGAAGACGTTTTTTCACGACTCACAACCCATCGAAACCATCCTACGTTGATGTGACGCGGCGGGGGGCAGCGTCACTTTCTTCGGCGGCCGTCCGAGTCACACCTAGTGTGCCGGCAGTCATGCCGTCAGCCCCCTCGGCGGTATCAGCCAACACTGCTCCGCCACCCAGCAAAATGAGCCAGCAGTCCTCCGTGCCTGCGGGCTCTACGACACCTAGGGCCTCTGCTCGGTCAGAGAAGCCCGAAACACCCGCGAGCGTACGCCGCGAGCGGGCATCCAGCGCCTCGGTGGAGGTGATGGATACATCAAGTTCACCGGCGTCCCAGACGCCGAAGGATCGGCGCAGCTCTCAAGAGCGCGCCAAGAAAGACAAAACCCGCATCACGGGGCCCGGAAAGGGCCTTGTGGGCTAACACAGATTTCCCCTCTTAAACACACAGCACAAAACACTTTCACTATGGATACACAAATACTATATTGGAATGTCAGGGGTCTTCTCCACAACCTCGATGATGTTAAAGAACTCCTACATAAACATAATCCAAAATTGCTGTGTGTTCAAGAGACACACCTGAAACACACACAAACACACTTTCTTCGTCAGTACGCCATCTTTCGAAAAGACCGTGACGAAGCTAACGGCTCATGCGGCGGTGTAGCAATCGTTGCAGATAAGTCTGTAGCTTGTCATCATGTAGCCTTACAAACACCCCTTGAGGCAGTGTCAGTTAGGGCAGTTCTCTTCAATAAGTTGGTAACTGTTTGCTCCATATATTCCCCCAAACTATCACCTCATAAAAACAGATTTCTATAACCTCATTGATCAACTTCCGGAACCCTATCTACTTGTGGGTGATTTTAATGCCCACAACACGTTGTGGGGAGACTCGCGATGTGATGCGAGAGGTCGACTCATCGAAAATTTCCTTTTGACCTCTGGTGCCTGCCTTTTTAATAAGAAGGACCCGACATATTACAACGCCCAACATGATTCGTATTCATCGATAGATCTTGCAGTTGGATCAGCTTCTCTTCTGCCTGTCCTTGAATGGAAAGTACTTAACAATCCTTTTGGAAGTGACCACTTCCCTATAACTCTAAGCTTAATAATGCAGCATGATAACCCTCCCAACATTCCTCGATGGAAATTAGCGTCGGCTGATTGGGAGCATTTTAAAAAATCAACTTATTTACCACGAGATTTTATAAACAATTTTAGTATCGATGATGCTGTCGCATATTTTACCGCTTTTATTATTGATGCTGCTGAAAAGTGTATCCCACAAACGAATGGTGGTTCACGTAAAAGACGTGTTCCCTGGTGGAACGAAGACTGTAGACAGGCGCGAAAAAGGCAAAATAAGGCATGGGGCATATTGCGTAGATCTCCAAATGCTGAAAATCTCATTCAATTTAAACAGACTAAATCGCAGGGAAGGCGGACACGACGTCAGGCAAAGAGAGAAAGCTGGGTGAGGTTTCTCTCGGGTATAAATTCCTACACACAGGAGGCAAAAGTGTGGAATGGCTTAAGAAAGCTAAAGGGGCAACAAATTCATCCGTTGCCTCTGGTTAATGACCAGGGGAATACCTTGCAGGACCAGGCAGACTGTCTTGGGGAGCACTTTGAGCATGTGTCAAGCTCAATCCATTATTCGAAATCCTTCCTTAAATACAAACAGATAGAAGAACGTAAGCCATTCATACGCAAATGTCGACAGAACGAACCTTATAACCTTCCTTTCACTATTGCCGAGTTGAGAGCTGCCTTGATCGCATGTAAGAGCTCTGCACCGGGACCTGACAGAGTCATGTATGACATGATTAAGAACATGCACACTGATACACAACTAACACTACTGGCACTTCTCAACACTATTTGGGCTGGTGGATATCTTCCATCCGCATGGAAAGAAGCGATTGTGGTCCCTGTATTGAAGCAGGGTAAAGATCCTTCCTTGGCGGCAAGTTACCGTCCCATAGCTCTCACAAGTTGCTTGTGCAAGCTATTTGAAAAAATGGTTAATCGACGCCTCATACATTTCCTTGAACTGAACAATATGCTTGATCCCTATCAGTGTGGCTTTAGAGAAGGGCGATCCACAACTGATCATCTTGTGCGCATTGAAGCAAATATTCGGGACGCATTTGTACATAAACAGTTTTTCTTATCGATATTCCTCGATATGGAGAAGGCGTACGACACAACGTGGCGTTACGGAATCTTGAGAGACTTGTCGCGAATGGGCATCCATGGCAATATGCTAAGCCTAATAGAAAGCTATTTGTCTAATCGTACCTTCCGCGTCAAAATCGGCAATGTATTGTCACGTCCATTTATACAGGAAACTGGTGTACCCCAGGGAGGCGTGCTCAGCTGCACACTCTTTGTCGTTAAGATGAACACACTCCGCGCCTCATTACCACCGGCAATTTTTTATTCCGTCTACGTGGACGACATACAAATAGGCTTCAAGTCCTGTAACCTCGCAGTGTGCGAGAGACAGGTACAGCAGGGCTTGAACAAGGTATCCAAGTGGGCAGATGAAAACGGGTTTAAAGTTAACCCCCACAAAAGTTCTTGTGTTCTTTTCACGAGAAGGAGAGGCCTGATACCCGATCCCTGTGTAGAACTGTATGGACAGCAAATACCTGTGAACAAAGAACACAAGTTTTTAGGCATCATACTTGACTCTCAGCTTACCTTCATTCCCCAGATAAAGTATCTCAAGGCAAAATGCCTAAAAACCATGAACCTAATGAAGATTATATCTCACACAACATGGGGCAGCGACAGGAAGTGTCTACTGAAGCTTTATAAGAGTCTGATTCGTTCGCGAATAGATTATGGGGCTGTAGTATATCACTCTGCCGCCCCAAGCGCACTAAAGATGCTAGATCCCGTTCACCATCTAGGTATCCGCCTGGCCACCGGTGCTTTCAGAACAAGCCCTATTGAAAGCTTATACGTAGAATCGAATGAATGGTCACTCCATCTGCAGAGATCATACATCAGCTTCACATATTTCCTCAAAGTCCACTCTAATCATGAACATCCGTGTTATAAAACTGTTAACGATTTGTCATGTACTACACTTTTTCATAACCGACCCTCTATGAGACGTCCTTTCTCACTGCGTGTGAGAGAACTTAGCGAAGAAATGGATGTCCCACTTCTCGAACACTGTCTAATGCCTCCAGGTAAGCTGTTACCGCCCTGGGAGTGGCAGGTGATAGAATGTGATATATCCTTTGTAGAGGTCACAAAGCACGCTCCTGAACTCGAAATCGCAATGCATTTCCGGGAACTCCAATCGAAATACTCTTGCTCTGAATTCTACACCGACGCGTCAAAGTCACATGCTGGCGTATCTTACGCGGCTGTCGGTCCATCTTTTTCTGAATCAGACGTATTGAACCCATATACAAGTATCTTCTCTGCAGAAGCCTATGCAGTACTGTGTGCGGTTAAACACATTAAGAAATTAAAACTACAGAAGGCAATAATATTCACGGACTCCTTAAGTGTCGTAAAGGCACTAATGTCTTTAAGGAAACACAAAAATCCTGTTTTTATTGAACTTTACTCATATTTGTGCAATATCTACTCATCTGGTAGACATGTGACAATATGCTGGGTTCCTGGTCATAGATCCATCGAGGGTAATGTGCTAGCAGACCAAATGGCCACAGCAATTACATCTCAAGCTACCAATCTTAGCAGTACTATTGCCGCCACAGATCTCAAGCCTTTTTTGCGAACGAGACTGCGAAGCCACTGGCAACGCATGTGGGACAGTGAAACAAATAATAAGCTCCACTTGATTAAGCCACAGTTAGGTTTCTGGCCCTGTACAACTAAAACACGACGAACTGATGTCCTATTCTGCCGTCTCAGAATAGGACACACATATGGAACTCACAATTTTCTGTTGACTGGTAATGAGCCTCCAACCTGTGGTAGATGTGGAGAGAGGCTTACCGTGCGACACGTGCTCGTGGAGTGCAGGGAAGCCGAAAGAGAGAGAAAAAGACACTTCCCTTTAGCGTACCAGTACCGTCTCCCTCTCCACCCTGCTATGTTTCTTGGCGACGAACCTCTGTTTAGCACTAAAGCTGTTCTGGAATTTCTAAGTGATGTTGTACTGCATGTTACTTCCCCAATAGTTTCGTAGCGCGTCCTCTCTTCAGAGGATGTCACCGCGACAGTAGTTTTGCATATCACGCGCCTCCAGGCCCTTACGTTTTCAAAGGGTCTGTCAAGGCAGTAGTGCTTAAAAAAAAAATTATCTGTGATATATTTTCGCCTATCGTCATTATCTTGCAATTTGTTCTTTCGTGATCACAGTGCACCTCATTAGCCATTGCCATAATTTTATTACATATACATTTTACGCATTTTACAGCGATTGTTTTTAGGCCCTTTTACAGCCATGACACATCTACCTTTCGCAATTCATTGCTCCATTGTCAACTCATGAACACCGGCCTGGCGCTCTTTGGCCATATCTGGCCCTTGCGCCATTAAGCACCATACATCATCATCTCGGAATACAAACTGGGAATGGGTGAGGTCCTATGGGCGCCGGTTGTTAAGCGTAGTCCTTTATTATGAACGGTATCTAACCGCTTAAGGTATGATTGTCTGGCTGAACCACATATGTTATGCACCCGTAGTCCAATTTGCTGCGTACCAGCGAACGATAAATATGAAGGAGGCATTTGCGGTCAGAGCCCCAGCGCTTCCGGGACAGGACTTTCAGGACATTAAGTGCTTTATTTGTTTTAACACCTTTAGGTTGTTAATGTGTGAGATAAAAAAAAATTTAGCTTTTTATCGAATATGACCCCCAAGAACTTCTGTTCTTGTTTAACTGGCAGTACCATTCCATTTTCCCGCAGGGGCGTCTGCGTCAGCAGGCGTTTGGTGTGTTGCGACACCACGGACCCGAGCACATGAGGGTCGGACCCTCCTACGCTTAACCGTGCGTGGCTTAGCCGTGTCCGGGGAAAAGGGGATCCTGGGGGTTGAGCCGATGCCGGGAGTTGGACCTTTATGGCCCCCCGGCGGAGGCAACACACTTCTTTGGCCTCCGCTTCACGTAGACGGCACTCCCGGACTGACCCACCCGGGGGAAATCGGTAGTTGCCTTTTCCTGGCTCTCTCTCCAATCTTCGTCTTTCCCTATCACTTTTAATCTTTCCTGTCTTCTCATCTTTTCCATTCACTTCAACTTTTCCTGGCGGCAAGGGTTAACCTGGTGTGGCTGTCCTACCTTGGGTATACCATATTAGGTTATAGTAACGGCATACTGCTGGCGCTGTGCAGACTTGTTTACATGTTCTGCCACGTCCCCTTGTTGGGCTCCGTGGTGGGTGGCAGACGCCGTTGCCGAATAAACCACTTCTTTCCATGGGATCCTCAAACCCGTTTACAACCGATCGTGCCTCGAAAAGGGTACGCACCGACGCAACCTCGCTATTCTGGCCCAAAAACAAAGAAACTTTCCCGAAATTTCACGTCCTTCACTGTGAGCAACCATCTACGAAAGCTAGGGCAATTTCCCCATTTCTTGTGGCCAAGTGCCTAAAAGAGACCATTGGAGCTGGGTATAAGGCAACAAAGATGGCAACCGGAGATTTGCTCCTCGAACTAAAAGACAAGGAACAATACAACAAACTCGCACACCTCGTAGCCTTTGGTAACATCCCTGTTTCTGTAAGCGCACATCGAACAATGAACACAGTAAAAGGTGTAGTATCAGACGAAGACCTAATGACATTGAATGAAGAAGAACTCCTGGATGGATGGAAGGACCAAGGGGTAATCCATGTGCAGCGCATCAAAATCAGACGGAATGACAACGAAATCCCAACAAAGCATTTAATACTCACTTTCAGTTCAACTACTTTACCCGAGACTCTTGAAACCGGCTACGTAAAACTTCATGTTCGACCATACATTCCGAACCCGCGACGTTGCTTCAAATGTCAAAGATTTGGTCACGCATCCCAGAGCTGCCGAGGGCAGCTTATGTGCGCAAAGTGCGGCACAACCGGTCACTCTTCTGACGATTGCAATAATGACGAGGTATATTGTGCTAACTGCGATGGCAGTCACCCTGCATACTCCAGAGCTTGTCCAGCCTGGAAGAAAGAAAAAGAAATAATTACTGTAAAAGTGAAGGAGAACATAACATTCCGTGAAGCACGACAACGTATCTCCTCTTTATTCTTGCTCAAAACATCTTTCGCCGAAGTGGTGCAATGGGGGGCGGCACCACAACGGCCTCTGGCGGCAGCCCGGACCACGCCTAGCGTGCCGAGGCCAACGCCACCCGCCCCTAAGGTGGGAGCAGCCAACGCTGCCCTGCCATCTCTCAAATTGTCCACACCAGTGGCCTCTACAAGCTCCGGCAGCAGCCAGGGCAACGCAGAGGCCCCAGGGGTCCTGTCGACCTCCGGTCCGGTGAGGACGAAGACTTCGTCGCTCGAGATGAAGTCTACGCGACGCACACATCGCTCTCTGGAGCGGGTGTCCAGTGCCTCGCAAGAGGCTATGGACACCAGTCCAAGCCAAACGGCGCTAGTAGCGTCGATGGAGCGGCGAGGTTCTCTCGACCGCTCCAAAAAAGACAAAACACCAATTACAGGGCCTAACAAAGGCTCTGTAAAGTAAGTTACTCTCCTCCCTTTTGAGACACACAGCACCTTTCATTTTCCTCAAACATGAACACAATAATGCAGTGGAATGTTAGGGGACTAATCCATAACCTAGACGACATCCAAGAACTTATCAATAAATTCAATCCAAAGGTGCTGTGTGTTCAAGAAACACACCTAAACTCCAGAAACACCAACTTCCTACGTCAAAATATTGTTTTCAGAAGAGACCGCGAGGATTCTGCCTCATCATCTGGTGGTGTGGCCATCATACTCGACAGAAGTGTAGCCTGTCAGCAACTTCCACTCAATACGGCACTTGAGGCGGTAGCCGTTCGTGCTGTACTTCTGGGTAAACTCGTAACCATTTGCTCGCTCTATATACCCCCACATTATCCTTTACACAAGCATGAATTTCAATCATTTATAGATGAATTACCGGAACCTTACCTCGTTCTTGGCGATTTCAATGCACACAGCAGCTTGTGGGGCGACACGCGTATCGATGCGCGAGGACGCCTAATCGAACAATTTCTTTTCTCCTCTGGTGCGTGTCTCCTGAATAAGAAGGAACCCACCTACTACAATCTTGCAAACAAAACATTTTCTTCCATTGATCTCAGTGTGGCTTCCCCGTCTATATTTCCTGAACTTAAATGGGAAGTTATAAAAAATCCTTACGGGAGTGACCACTTTCCCATACTGCTGAGATCACCACTACAAAACGAACCTGCACCACAGGCTTCCCGGTGGGAGTTCGATAAGGCAGATTGGGAGAAATTCGAAAGTCTTACGAGTAGTATCTCGTGGTCTGACTTATCTTCGATGGAAATTGATGCTGCTGTCGAGTATCTTACATCCTTCATAGTCGATGCCGCTTCTGAATGTATACCAGAAATGTGTGGTGCGACCTGCAAACGCCGTGTCCCATGGTGGAACGAGGAATGTCGGAACGCTCGTAGGAAACAGAACAAAGCGTGGGGGTTGCTACGCGACTCCCCAACTGCGGAGAATCTTGTAAATTTTAAGAAAATTAAATCGGAGGGCAGAAGAACGCGCCGACAGGCCAGGAGAGAAAGTTGGAAGAAGTTTTTATCAGGCATAAACTCGTATACAGACGAGGGCAGAGTCTGGAAGAAAGTTAATAAGATAAAAGGGCTACAAACTTATTCACTCCCGTTGGTAAACACACAAGGCGACACTCTGGAAGACCAAGCTAACTGCCTAGGAGCACATTTTCAACAAGTGGCCAGCTCATCTCATTATTCCCAAACATTTAAAAGGCACAAGGCTACAATAGAAAAACAGAAACTAGAAAGAAAATGTACTGGAAACGAAGCATACATCCAGCCATTCTGTATTGCTGAACTGTATGCATCACTTAGTTGTTGCAACAAGTCTGCGCCAGGCTCTGACCGCATAGCTTATCAAATGCTGAAACACCTTCCCCATGAAACAAAGAAAACTCTCCTCACCCTATACAATGCTATATGGACCTCCGGCAAGATCCCCTCTGCCTGGAAAGAGGCCATTGTCGTTCCTATACTGAAGCAGGGCAAGGACCCATCGTCTCCTTCGAGTTACCGCCCTATAGCACTAACAAGCTGCCTCTGCAAACTGTTTGAAAAAATGATAAACCGCCGACTAATACATTTCCTCGAATCAAACAAACTGCTTGACCCGTACCAATACGGTTTTCGAGAAGGACGATCCACCGCCGACCATTTGATACGTATTGAGACGCAAATTCGAGAAGCTTTTGTCCGTAAACAGTTCTTTCTCTCTGTATTCCTTGATATAGAAAAAGCCTACGATACCACCTGGCGGTTTGGAATACTTAGAGACCTCTCACACGTTGGTATACGTGGTTGCATGTTAAATGTCATCGAAAGTTATTTATCTAATCGCACATTCCGTGTTCGTGTGGGAAATGCTGTATCAAGACCATTTGTGCAGGAAACCGGAGTGCCACAGGGCGGGGTGCTCAGTTGCACTCTCTTCATCGTAAAAATGAGCTCCTTGCGTCTGTATATCCCAAGAAACATGTTTTATTCTGCATACGTCGATGATGTACAGATAGGTTTCGCCTCGTGCAACCTCGCAGTCTGTGAGCGGCAGATTCAGCTTGGTCTGAACAAGGTGTCTAATTGGGCAGATGAGAATGGATTTAGCCTTAACCCACAAAAGACCACCTGCGTCCTGTTCTCCAGAAAGAGGGGTCTGCACCCCGATCCTGACATTGAGTTGCAGGGAAAACGTGTGGCCGTAAAAACAGAGCATAAGTTTTTAGGTGTGATTTTAGATGCGAAGCTAACATTTGTGGCACACATACAGTATGTAAGAAACAAGTGCATGAAAACAATGAATATTCTAAAAGTATTGTCACGCACCGCTTGGGGTAGTGACACAAAGTGTCTTTTGAATTTGTATAAGAGCCTCATACTCACAAGACTAGATTACGGCGCCATAGTGTACCATTCTGCTACACCAAGCGTCCTAAGGATGCTGGATCCTGTACACCACCTAGGCATCCGCATAGCCACTGGTGCCTTCAGGACAAGTCCTGTGGCAAGCCTGTATGTAGAGGCAGACATGTGGTCGCTTGACATGCAACGTTCGTACCTAAGCCTCACCTATTTCATGAAAGTTAATTCGAACTCGGAACACCCGTCCTTCTCAACCGTAAATGACATGACCAGTGCCACACTCTTTAATAACCGGCCGACAGCAAGAGATCCCTTCTCAGTACGTCTAAGGAAAATTAGTGAACAAATCGATATCCCACTACCTGGAAATACTCTGATGGCCCCAGCAAAGCCAGTGCCACCGTGGCAGTGGCAGCTCATAGAGTGTGATACCTCATTTGTAGAGGTCACGAAAGACGCCCCAGAGGCACATATCCGAATGCATTTTCTGGAAATTCAGTCCAAGTACTCGTCCTGCACTCAGTTCTACACAGACGCTTCCAAGTCACATGCAGGGGTATCTTATGCGGTAGTCGGACCATCGTTCTCAGAGTCCGATGTACTGCACCCGGAAACAAGCATTTTTACGGCTGAGGCCTATGCACGTTTATCGGCTGTGAAGAGTATAGGCAAATCAAAACTGAAAAGATCAATAATATTTACAGACTCCCTAAGCGTCGTAAAAGCCCTCATGACTCTACATAAACACAAAAACCCTGTACTCATTGAACTGTATTCTGCTCTGTGCAAAGCATACATGTCTAACCAGCATATTATTTTGTGCTGGGTGCCTGGCCATAGAGGCATCGAGGGCAATGTTCTGGCTGATCAAATGGCCACATCAACTACATCGCGAGCCCTTAACCCTACCGCTTCTATCCCTGCCACAGATCTCAAGCCCTACTTGAGAAAGAAACTTCGAAGCCACTGGCAGCGCTTGTGGGATGCCGAAACGAACAATAAGCTCCACTTAGTTAAGCCACAGATTGGCCCGTGGCATCCTGTTACGAAAATACGAAGAACTAATGTCCTATTCTGTCGTTTGAGAATAGGACATACATATGGCACCCACAATTTTCTATTAACTGGAAATGACCCGCCAACCTGTGGTAGATGTGGAGAGAGGCTTACCGTGCTACACGTGCTCGTGGAGTGCAGGGAAGCCGAAAGAGAGAGAAAAAGACACTTCCCTTTAGCGTACCAGTGCCGTCTCCCTCTCCACCCTGCTATGTTCCTTGGCGACGAACCTCTGTTTAGCACTAAAGCTGTTCTGGATTTTCTGAGCGATGTTGTACTGCATGTTATTTGTCCAATAGTTTCGTAGCGCGTCCTCTCTTCAGAGAGATGTCGCCGCGACAGTAGTTTTGCATAGCACGCGCCTCCAGGCCCTTACGTTTTCAAAGGGTCTGTCAAGGCAGTAGTGTTTTTTTTTAAAGATTTGTCTGTGATATATTTTCGCCTATCGTCATTATTGTGCAATTTGTTCTTTCCTGATCATAGTGCACCTCATTAGCCATTGCCATAATTTTATTACTTATACATTTTACGCATTTTACAGCGATTGTTTTTAGGCCCTTTTACAGCCACGACACATCTACCTTTCGCAATTCATTGCTCCATTGTCAACTCATGAACACTGGCCTGGCGCTCTTTGGCCATATCTGGCCCTTGCGCCATTAAACACCATACATCATCATCAGTACCATTCCATTTAGTGTTAAGATGGGGTCAGGTTGCAAGCCCCTCTTCTGAGAAAACACCACAGCAACAATTTTGATAATGTGCGCTGTTTTATGGCGCAAAGGCCAGTTATGGCCAAAGAGCGCCATGCACGTGTTTGTGAGTGTGCAGTGGAGCGATGGATTCTGAGTAGATGAAGTGTGGCTGTAAAGGGGCCTAAAAATAATCGCTGTAAAATGCGTAAAATATACATGCACTAAAATCATGGCAATGACTAATGAAGTGTACTATGAAATGAAGAATGCATTGATAAAGAATGACACGATGTTTAAAATATTTAAGATGTAGTAATTGGACAGAAGCACTACTGCCTAACAACAGAGAGCCCTTGAATCACAAGGGCCTGGAGGCATGTGCTTATACAAAACTGCTATCACAGCAGCATCCTCTGGAGGGAGGATGCGCTATGAATTTATTGGGCTTATAACATGCAGTACCACGTCGTTTAAGAAAGCGAGGACTGCTTTGGTGCTAAACAGCGGTTCCTCACCAAGAAACATACTGGGATGCAGAGGGACATGATAGCGGTAAGCTAAAGGGAAATGTTTTTTTCTATCAGCTTCGGCATCCCGACACTCCAGGAGAATGTGGAGGACGGTTAGCCTCTCACCACATCTACCACAGGTTGGTGGTTCATCCCCGGTCAACAAAAAACTATGGGTGCCAAATGTATGATCTATTCTGAGACGACAGAATAGGACATCAGTTCGCCGTGTTCTCGTTGCGGAGGGCCAGAAACCTAACTGTGGCTTAATGAAGTGAAGCTTATTTGTTTCTGCATCCCACAGACGTTGCCAATGGCTTCGCAATTTCTTACGCAAGAAATATTTGAAATCTGTTGCAGAAAGAGTAGCTGTAGGATTAGTAGCGTGCGATGTTATTGACGTAACCATTCGGTCAGCTAGCACATTACCCTCAATGCTTCTATGCCAGGCACCCAGCATATAATGATATGCTGGTTAGATACATACGCTCTACACAGTACGGAATAGAGCTCAATGAGTATTGGACTTTTCTGTTTACAGGGTGACTTTAAAGCGTTTACGACACTTAGAGAGTCTGTAAATATGATTGATTTTTGAAGTTTAGATTTCCTTATATGCCTCACAGCTGACAATAGTGCATAAGCCTCAGCCGTAAAGATACTTGCTTCCGGGTGGAGTACACCGGATTCCGAGAAGGATGGGCCGACGGCTGCATACGACACCCCGTCACGTGATTTAGAAGCGTCTGTATAAAACTCTGTGCATGTGTACTTGGACTGGAGTTCAAGGAAATGCATTTTGATAAGTGCCTCTGGTGCGTGCTTAGTGACCTCTACGAATGATGTGTCACACTCTATGAGCTGCCACTGCCACGGCGGTAACAGTTTCGCTGGAGCCATAAGACAGTGTTCAAGCAACGGAACACCCATTTTCTCACTAAGGTTCCTCACACGCAAAGAGAACGGTTTTCTCGATGCCGGTCGATTTTGGAAGAGTGCGGCAGTGGCCATGTCGTTTATGGTTGAATAAGAGGGATGTTCAACGTTCGCGTGTACTCTAAGAAAATATGTAAAACTACTATATGAACGCTGCAGATGAAGTGACCACTGATTTGACTCTACGTAGAGGCTCTGGATCGGACTTGTTCGGAAAGCACCGGTCGCGAGGCGGATGCCCAGATGGTGAACGGGGTCTAGAATTTTTAATGCACTTGGCGTTGCGGAATTATAAATTATAGCTCCGTAATCAAGGCGTGAGCGGACGAGACTGTTGTACAAGTTCAGGAGGAATTTTCGGTCACTACCCCATGTTGCGCGCGACAAAATTTTTAAGAGGTTCATCGTCTTCAGACACCTTGCCTTCAAATAGTTAAGATGGGGGATAAAGGTAAGCTTCGAGTCTAGAATTATTCCCAGGAATTTATGCTCACTGCTCACGGACAGTTCCTCTTGATTAATCGTGAGATTTGGCACTGGTGTCATGCCTCTTTTGTTTGAGAAAGTATGCACGTACTTTTCTTTGCATTTATTTTAAATCCATTTACATCAGCCCATTTAGACAGTTTGTTTAGTCCAAGCTGTACCTGTCGTTCGCAGATAGCAATGTTGCATGATTTGAAACCTGTCTGTATATCATCAACATACACAGAATAAAACATGCTGCGTGGAATAACTGTATACAGGGAGTTCATTTTTACAATAAAGAGTGTGCAACTAAGCACACCCCCTTGTGGCACACCAGCCTCCTGGGTGAATGTTCTAGATAGAACATTGCCCACTCTTACGCGAAACGTGCGGTTAGACAAGTAGCTTTCGACTGTGTTTAACATATTTCCGCGGACCCCCATCGCAGAAAGATCTCGCAGAATTCCGAAGGGCCATGTCGTGTCGTACGCTTTCTCTAAATCTATAAATACAGAAAGTAAAAACTGTTTATGAATAAACGCATCTCCGATGTTTGCCTCGATGCGAACAAGGTGGTCTATTGTCGACCTACCTTCTCGGAAGCCACACTGGAAGGGGTCTAGTGTTTTGTTATTTTCTAAGAAACTGATTAAACGCCGGTTTATCATTTTCTCATACAGCTTGCTTGTTAGAGCTATTGGCCTGTAGCTGCTGGCTAAGGACGGGTCTTTGCCTTGTTTAAGTATCGGGATGACTATGGCTTCTTTCCATGAGGACGGGATACACCCAGCCGCCCACATGGCATTAAAAAGAGACAGGAGTGTTTTCAGTGTTTCAGGGTGTAGGTATCTTGGCGCCGAATTGTTGCAACATGTGAGAGATGCTTTAAGTTCGGCTAAGGTAAATGGTCGATTGTAAGCCTCACTCGAAGAACCTTTGCGGTTAAGGGGCTGCCGCTCTTCGCGTTCTTTGAACTTCAGGAAAGTTTCTCTATAGTGCGATTCACTTGATACATATTCAAAGTGTTCACCTAGACAATCCGCCTGGTCTTCCAGGCTATCACCTTGGCTACTTACTAAGAAGGGTAGGGGATGTGACTCCCGGCCTATTAGTTTATTTACCCTATTCCAGACTTTCGTTTCATCGGTGTACGAATTTATGCTGGAGATGTACTTTTCCCAGCTCTCTTTTAGCACGTCTGCGCGTTCTCCTGCCCTGCGACTTTGCTTGCTTAAAATTTATCAGGTTTTGAGCTGTTGGGGAGTTGCGAAGCAATCCCCAGGCTTTGTTTTGCTTTTTACGTGCTTTTTGGCATTCCTCGTTCCACCAAGGCAGGCGACGCTTATTAGCCAGTCCATTAGATTGTTGTATGCACCTTTCAGCAGCGTCAATGATAAAACCTGTTATATACGCCACAGCATCGTCTATGTTAAAGAAGGCAATGTCATCCCGGCCTAAATATGTTATTTGTCGAAAACGTTGCCAGTTAGCAGAGTCAAGCTTCCATCGGGGAACGTGTGGCGAGCATCTATCTTGTTCTGTTAAGCCTAGCATAATTGGGAAGTGGTCGCTCCCAAAGGGGTTCTCGAGAACGGACCACTCCAGGTATGGCATTAGTGTACTCGATGCTATACTTAGGTCAATGGATGAATATGTGTTATGTGTAACCCTGTAGTACGTTGGCTCTTTCTTGTTAAGTCATGATGCGCCTGAAGAAAACAGAAAATTTTCAATTAGGCGACCTCTCGCATCGCAACGTGAGTCTCCCCACAAAGTGTTATGTGCGTTGAAATCTCCGACAACTATGTATAGCTCCGGAAGTTCATTTATGTAGTTTTGGAATTCGGTTTTATGTAGTTGATAATTGGGAGGGATGTATATAGAGCTGACAGTGACCAGCTTGTCAAACAACACCCCTCGGACAGCAAATGCCTCTAGGGGCGTACGAAGCTTTAGTTCCCGGCAGGCAATACCTCTGTCGACTACAATAGCCACACCACCGGAAGACACGACTGTGTCATCGCGGTCTTTACGAAAAATGGCGTATTGCCGGAGAAAATTTGTTTGCGTGTGTTTGAGGTGTGTTTCTTGGACACACAGCACCTTTGGATTATACTTATGTAGGAGTTCATTGATGTCATCGAGATTGTGGAGGAGTCCTCGGACATTCCAGTGTAATATTTGTGTATCCATGTTGAATGTGGTTTTTGTGCTGTGTGTTAAGAAAGAGGAATTACTTCACAGAGCCCTTTCCGGGCGCCGTGATGCGGTGTTTTTCTTGTTTGGAGCGATCGCGAGACTCTCGCGGCTCCTTAGGCGCCAGTGGCGCCGTCTGGCTGGTTCCTGTGTCCATAGCCTCTTGCGAGGCGCTGGACACGCGCTCTTGCGAGTGGTTTGTTTGACGAGAAGGCCTCGCCTCGAGGGACGAGGCCCTGGAGGCGACCAGCCCGGAGGTCGATGGCCCCGTGTTCTGAGATGGCGGAGCAGTGTTAGCTGCAGCCGCCGAGGGGGCGGAGGGCGTCGCTGGCAGCTCACCGCGTGTGAGCCGGACAGCCGCCGGAAACCGTTGTGTCGCTGCCCCCTGACGCGCCACATCGGCAAAGGTGTTCTTGGGCAGGTATGATACCCGCCTACGTGCCTCCTTGAATGATATGTTCTCCTTTACTTTGATTGTTACCATTTCTTTTTCTCTTTTCCAGGTAGGGCACGACCGCGAGTATGCGGCGTGGTCCCCATCACAGTTCACACAGTGGAGAGAGTTTTCACGTGATTCAGAGAGATGTTCGTTCGCACTGCATTTTGCACAAGTCTGACGGCCTCGGCAGTTCTGTGAACTGTGGCCAAATCTTTGGCATTTAAAGCAACGGAGAGGGTTGGGGATGTACGGCCTTACTCTGAGTTTAATATAACCTGCCTCGATGGTTTCTGGCAGCACACTGGAACCGAATGTGAGTATTAGATGCTTCGTGTCAATTTCTTTACCATCGCGCCTCATTCTGATTCGTTTTACATTGATGACGTTTTGTTCTTTCCATTCTTCCAGAAGTTCAGCTTCGGTCAGCTCCATGAGATCATCATCGGAAATCACACCGCGGATGGTGTTCATGGTGCGGTGTGGGGTAACTGAAACGGGCATGTTTCAGTTACTAGGTTAGTCAGTTTTTCATGTTGCTTTTTGTCGTGAAGTTCCAGAAGAAGGTCACCACTTGCTAGTCTGGTTGCCTTATAGCCTGGGCCAATTGTCTGAGTTAGACTTTTGGAAACGAGGAAAGGCGAGATCATTCTCGTTGTCTTTTCTGGTTTCTCACAGTGTATTACTTGATATCGGGGAAATTCTCAGTGTTGTGACCAAAAAATTTTAATACTTCTTCGGTGCGCCCTCGTTTCTGAGGGCGATCAGAGAGTTTGGGAAAGGAACTATCCATAGAAAATTTGCAGTTTTCGGCAGTAACGCCAGCCGCCCACCGTGGCGCCCAACAAGGGGGCGCCACAGGTCTTATAAAAACAAGTCCTGCGCACGCCAGGCGTACGTCACCACTATAACCGATTATGAGATAACCTAGGTCGGCTACTCACACAGGGTTAACCCTCGCTGCCAAGAAGATCGGAAGTAATATAGAAGATAGTAGAAGACAGGAAAGATGAAAAGGCGAGAGAGAAAGACGAAGATTGGAGAGAGAGACAGGAAAAGGCAACTACCGATTTCCCCCGGGTGGGTCAGTCCGGGGGTGCCGTCTACGTGAAGCCGAGGCCAAAGAGGTGTGTTGCCTCCGCCGGGGGGCCATAAAGGTCCAAACACCCGGCTTCGGCTCAACCTCCGGGATCCCCTTTTCCCCGGACACGGCTAAGCCACGCACGGTTAAGCGCGGGAGGGTCCAACCCTCTTGTGCTCGGGTACGTGGTGGCGCAACTCACCAAACGCCTGCTGACACAGACGCCCCTGCGGGGGAGAAATTGTTAAAGGACAGCATTTAATCTTTTCTTTACAGCGAAATATTTTTCAAAGACACCAGTACGGCTTTACCCATAGAACATACACAACATTAGCACTATAAGAAATAAAAAGAGAGTCCAACAAGCAAAACTTGACGGATTCAATTCACTAATTTCATTAGATATTAAAAATGCATTTCATTTTATAAAAGTGATAAACGTTACACAGAAATTAGAACAATATAAATGTGATCAAAACCTCATAGCATTGACACGCAATGCATTAATGAACAGAGAAATAACATATATACCAAAGTGACAACTTCTCCATTACAAAAACATTAAAGACAGGCTCACCACAAGGCTCAGCTTTGAGTCCTCTCTTTTGGAATCTGGTCATCTCGGATATTTTATCAAAACAAATCTAGTCGTCCATATACAGACATTTGCAGACGACATCTTCGATGATGATTAGTGGGGTTTATTGGCGCAAGGGCCAGATGTGGCCAAAGAGCGCCAAGGCGATGATGATGGCGTGTCATTGGTACATGAATAGTGAATTATGAGGCGTGGATGAGGGTGGCTGTAAAGGGGCCTAAATATAGTCGCTGTAAAGAGCGTAAAATCTACATGTAATAAGGTTATGACTATGATCAATGACGTTTACTATGAAAATGAAGAATGCATTGAAAAAGGGTGATAAGATATTCAAGTGATTTCACATGTAGTAATTGACAAAAGCACTACTGCCTAAACAGAGCCCTTGAACCACAAGGGCCTGGAGGCAGGTGCTATACAGAACTACTGTCACAGCGGCATCCTCTGGAGAGAGGATGCGCTACGAATTTATTGGGCTTATGACATGTAGGACAACATCGTTCAAGAATGCGAGGACTGCTTTAGTTGTAAAAAGTGGTTCTTTGCCGAGAAACAGGGAGGGATGGAGCGGGACACAATAGCTGTATGCAAGAGGAAAATGTTTTCTTCTCTCGGTTTCGGCTTCCCCACACTCCAGGAGGACATGAAGGACGGTGAGCCTCTCACCACATCGACCACATGTTGGAGGCTCGTTACCAGTCAACAGAAAATTGTGAGTACCATATGTGTGTCCTATTCTGAGACGACCGAATAGGACATCAGTTCGTCGTGTTTTTGTAGCACAGGGCCAGAAACCTAACTGTGGTTTAATATAGTGGAGCTTATTATTTGTTTCGGCGTCCCACAAGCGTTGCCAGTGGTTTCGCAGTTTCGCAAAAAAAGCTTTAGATCTGTGGCAGGAATAGCAGCGGTAAGATCAATAGGTTGAGATGTAATTGATGTGGCCACTTTGTCTGCCAGTTCATTACCCTCAATGCCTCATTGGCCAGGAACCCAGCATATTGTCACATGTCTGCCAGATGAATAAATAGTGCACAGGTATGTGTAAAGCTCGATAAAAACAGGATTTTTGTGTATTCTTATAGACATTAGTGCCTTTACGACACTTAAGGAGTCTGTGAATATTATTGCAGTCTGTTGTTTTAATTTCTTAATGTGTTTAACCGCAGACAGCACTGCATAGGCTTCTGCAGTAAAGATGCTTGTGTAAGGGTTCAACACGTCCGATTCAGAGAAAGAGGGGCCAATTGTCGCGTAAGATACGCCAGCGCGCGACTTTGATGCGTCGGTGTAGAATTCAGTACACGAATAATTGGATTGGAGTTCACGGAAATGCATTTGAATTTCGAGGTCTGCTGCGTACTTTGTAACTTTTACAAAAGATATATCGCACTGTATCGGCTGCCACTCCCAAGGAGGTGGCAGTTTAGCTGGAGGCATTATGCGATGTTCGAGGAGTGGGACATATATTTCAACGCTAAGCTCCCTCACACGCAGTGAAAAAGGCTGTCTCTCACAGAGGGTCGATTATGAAGAAGTGTAGCACACGTCAAATCGTTAATGGTCTTAAAACACGGATGTTCGTGATTAGAGTGTACTTTGAGGAAATATGTGAAACTGGTGTATGATCTCTGCAGATGGAGTGACCATTCATTCGATTCTACATATAAGCTTTCAGTAGGGCTTGTTCTGAAAGCACCGGTGGCCAGGCGGATACCTATATGGTGAACGGGATCTAGCATCTTTAGTGCGCTTGGGGCGGCAGAGCGATATACTACAGCCCCATAATCTAGTCGCGAACGAATCAGACTCTTATAAATTCAGTAGACACTTCCTGTCGCTGCCCCGTGTTGTGTGAGATATAATCTTCATTAGGTTCATTGTTATGAGGCATTTTGCTTTTAGATATTTGATATGCGGAATGAAAGTTAGCTTGGAGTCAAGTATAATGCCTAAAAACTTGTGGTCTTTGTTCACAGGTATTTGCTGTCCACACAGTTCTACACAAGGATCTGGGATCAGGCCTCTCTTTCTTGTGAAAAGAACACAAGAACTTTTGTGGGGGTTAACTTTGAACCCGTTTTCGTCTGCCCACTTAGACACTGTTCAACCCCTGCTGTACCTGTCTCTCGCACACGGCCAGGTTACAGGACTTGAAGCCCATTTGTATATCGTCCACGTAGACAGAATAAAAAATAGCCGGTGGTAATGAGGCACGAAGTGTGTTCATCTTCACGATAAACAGTGTGCAGCTGAGCACGCCTCCCTGGGGTACACCAGTTTCCTGTATAAATGGACGCGACAGTGCATTACCTATTTTAACCCGGAATGTGCGGTTGTGTAGGTAGCTTTCAATAATAATTAACATATTATCGCGGATGCACATTGCCGACCGATCGCGTAGGATTCCGTAACGCCAGGTCGTATCGTACGCCTTTTCCCGAGAAACACGGATAGGAAGTATTGTTTATGTATGAAGGCATCACGAATGTTTGCTTCGATGCGCACGAGATGGTCCGTTGTAGACCGTCCTTCTCTGAAGCCGCACTGATATGGATCAAGGATTTTGTTTGACTCAAGGAAGTGTAAAAGGCGACGATTTATCATTTTTTCAAAGATTTTGCAGATACAATTGTGAGGTCTATGGGCGGTAACTTCTTACTAATTCGGGGTCTTTACCTTGTTTCTGAATCGGAACGACAAGCGATTCTTTCCATGCCGTAGGTAGGTACCCGGCAGCCCATATAGCATTGAAAAGTGCGAGTAGCGTTATTTGGATATCACTGTGAATGTGTTTGATCATGTCGTACATGATCCTGTCGGGTCCAGGTGCAGAGCTCCGACATGCAGTCAAGGAGGCTCTCAATTCGGCGATGTTAAAAGGCATGTTATAGGGTTCGTTCTGTCTGCATTTGCGGTCAATAGCCTTGCGTTCTGCGATTTGTTTGTGCTTTAGGAATGCCTCGGAATAATTATTTCAACTAGACACGCGCTCTAAGTGTTCGCCAAGAGCGTCAGCTTGGTCTTCCAAGCTGTTCGCTTCGTCGTTCACTAGCGGCAACGGATGGATTTCTTTTCCCTTTAGCCTCCTTAGCCTGTCCCATACTTTTGCCTCTTGAGTATACGAGTTGATACCTGAGAGAAACCTCTCCCAACTTGTCCTCTTAGCCTGTCTTCGCGTCCTTCTTCCCTGGGATTTAATATGTTTAAATTCTATTAGGTTTTCAGCCGTAGGACATTCACGTAGTTTGCCCCAAGCTTTATTTTGTCTCCTTCGTGCCTGTCTACAATCGTTATTCCACCAGGGGACCCGTCTTTTAAATGAAGTGCCACATGTTTGATGGATGAACTTCTCAGCGGCGTCAATGATAAAAGCAGTAAAATATGATACGGCATGATCTATAGTAAAATTATTTGTAAAATCTCGTGATAAGTACGTGGATTCCCTAAAGCATTCCCAGTCAGCTGAGGCCAGTTTCCAGCGAGGGACATGGGGAAGAGAGTCATGTTCGGTTACTAAGTTTAGGGTTACTGGGAAATGATCACTTCCGAATGGGTTTTTAATTACATGCCATTCTAAGTCAGGCAAAAGTGAGGCAGAGCCAATTGACACGTCTCTTGATGAATATGAACTATGATGGATATTGTAATATGTTGGTTCCTTCTTATTGAAGAGGCACGCACCGGAGTTAACAAGGAAGTTTTCAATGAGTCGACCTCTCGCGTCGCATCGCGAATCTCCCCAAAGGGTATATGATGAGCATTAAAATCACCAGTGATAATGTATGGTTCTGGGAGCTGTTCGATGAGGCTGTAAAATTCCGTTTTACTGAGGTGATGGTTGGGTGGTATGTAAATGGAGCAGATCGTTATAAGCTTGTTGAATAAAATTGCTCGCACAGATACATCCTCGAGAGGCGTGTGAAGGGCAAACTGTTGGCAAGCAGCAGACTTATTTACAACTATGGCTACACCTCCGGACAAGGCAGAGAAGCGTTGTCACGATCTTTACGGAAAATGGCATATTGCTTGAGAAAGTTGGACTGTGTAGGTTTTAGGTGTGTTTCTTGGACACACAGCACCTTCGGATGAAATTTATATATGAGTTCTGTGATGTCGTCGAGGTTACGAAGTAGTCCTCTGACGTTCCACTGTAGTATCTGTGTGGCCATGTTGCAGACGATGTTTGTGCTGTGTGTCTCGTGTGAAAACACTAACTTAACTTACAGAGCCCTTGTCGGGCCCTGTGATGCGGGCCCCGCAGGGGCGTCTGCGTGAGCAGGCGTTTGGTGAGTTGCGACACCACGTACCCGAGCACATGGGGGTTGGACCCTCCCGCGTGTAGCCGTGCGCGGCTTAGCCGTGTTTGGGGAAAAGGGGATCCTGGGGGTTGAGCCGATGCCGGGTGTTCGGACCTTTAAGGCCCCCCGGCTGAGGCAACACACCTCTTTGGCCTCTGCTTCACATAGACGGCACCCCCGGACTGACCCACCCGGGGGAAATCGGTGGTCGCCTTTTCCTGTCCCCCTCTCCGATCTTTTTCTTCTCTATTTTTCTGTCCTCCCTGTCCTGTCACCTCTTCTCTTCTGTTACTTCCACATTTTTCATAGGCGGCTTGGGTTAACCTTGTGTAGGTGCCCTCTCTTGGGTTTTTATATAAGGTTATAGCAGCAATGTACGGCTGGCGCCTGCAGCCTTACACGTGAAGTGCTGTAGCGTCCCCTTGTTGGACTCCGTGGTGGGTGGCTGCCATTGCTGCCGAACAACACAAAATTGTTATGGGAACGCCCGCTTTTCCTCGACTTCTTGATCGTCTCCCTCAGAAGAGGGGACGCACCGATGAGTTTCTCAATTTGTTCACCCGGCCTAAAGACATCTTCCCCCGATATCAAGTAGTACATAGTGAGAGAACGGAAAGACTAGCAAGAACCATATCCCCATTTGTAGTTGCGAAAACCTTGACGAACACGCTAGGCCCTGGCTATAAAGTCACCAAAATGCCAAGTGGGGACCTTCTGCTTGAGCTACGTGATAAGGAACAACACAACAGACTCGGCAAGCTTGTGACTTTTGGTGATGTCCCAGTTACTGTTTCACCGCATCGCTCCATGAACACAGTACGCGGGGTAGTATCCGAAGCAGACCTCATCGACCTATCTGAAACCGAGTTGTTGGAAGGTTGGAAGGAGCAACACGTCATAAATGTGCAGCGCATCGTTATGAGACGGGACAACAAAGAAATTCCCACGAAACACCTGATACTTACCTTTGAATTAAGCGTCTTGCCAGAAAGCATCGAAACAGGCTACACAAAAATAGCAGTAAGACCATATATCCCAAATCCTAGACGATGCTACCAATGCCAAAGATTCGGCCATGGCTCGCAGAGCTGCCGTGGTCGACTCACCTGTGCCAAGTGTGGAGTACAAGGCCATGCCTCAGACAATTGCGAGGCTACACCTCACTGCGTAAATTGCGATGGTGACCATCCAGCGTACTCCCGGTCTTGCCCAAGCTGGAAAAAAGAGAAAGAAATTCTAACACTGAAAGTCCGTGAAAACATATCGTTCAGGGAAGCACGCAAAAGGTGCTCACCATTCCACACGACCACTAACGCTGATGTAGGCTACTGCCACCAGCCCAGCCCGCGCGCAGAGAGCTGTCGCTTGTGGCTCCTGCCCCCAGGGTGGAAGTAGCTAAGTCTACTCCACCTAACCAGCAAACAGGCCGGGTTACCCTAGGGTTGCCGGCACCACTACAGCCCTCGGTCGCAGCCTGCGCTACGCGAAGCGAACCCGCAGGGCCACCAGCAGCTCCCACGGTGGGTGCAGTCAAGGCTGCCTCACCCTCTCCGGCCATTGCTGGCTGTGGTAACACCCGGCGCAGCTCAGGCCCAAAGGCAGCCCCATCGACCTCCGGGCTGGTGGGCACAAATGTCTCGTCCTTCGCGGCGAGACTCTCTCGCGAAACTTCTCGCTCGCAAGAGCGCGTGTCCGGCGCCTCTCAAGAGGCAATGGACACTACACCCATCCCGACGGCGCACCAAGCGCCTAAGGAGCGGCGAGGCTCCCTCGACCGCTTCAGAAAGGACAAATCCCGCGTTACAGGGCCTGGAAAGGGCTCTGTAATCTAAGGCAATACTTCCGTTTTTAGTACACACAGCACCAATTTAATTTCATTATGGATACACAAATTATACAATGGAACGTCAGAGGCCTTCTTAGGAACCTCGATGATATCCAAGAACTTCTTTACCAACACAATCCAAAAGTGCTGTGTGTACAGGAAACGCACTTAAAATCAACACATACAAACTTTCTCCGACACTATGTTACGTTTCGTAAAGACCGTGACGATGCTATCGCATCATCAGGCGGTGTTGCCATTGTAATTCACAAAAGCATAGCATGTCAACATTTGCAGCTACAAACGCCCCTCGAAGCAGTGGCAGTTCGACTTGTTCTTCTGAACAAACTCATCACCATTTGCTCGCTTTACATTCCCCCACATTACCACTTACACAAACATGAATTTCAGTCCCTTATAGACGAATTGCCAGAACCTTATCTTGTTCTTGGCGATTTCAATGCGCACAGCAGTCTGTGGGGCGACTCTCGTATCGATGCGCGAGGTCGTCTTGTTGAAGAATTTCTTTTCTCGTCTGGTGCGTGCCTCCTGAATAAGAAGGAACCTACATTTTACTGTATTGCAAACGGAACCTTTTCTTCTATTGACCTTAGCATAGCTTCCCCGTGTCTATTTCCTGAACTTGAATGGGAAGTTACCAAAAACCCTTACGGGAGCGATCACTTCCCGATATTACTGAGAACAACCACAGAAAATAAGTCTCCACCACAAGCCCCTCGATGGAAGGTTGATACAGCAGATTGGGAGAAATTTCGAACTCTTACTAGCAATATCTCCTGGGCTGACATGTCTTCGTTAGGAATTGATGCTGCTGTAGAGTATTTCACTGCCTTCATAATTGATGCCGCTTCTAAATGCATATCCGAAATAAGTGGTGTGGCATGCAAACGCCGTGTCCCATGGTGGAACGACGAATGTAGGAACGCTCGTAGGAAACAGAACAAAGCGTGGGGGTTGCTACGTGATTCACCGACTGCGGAGAATCTTATCAACTTTAAGAAGATAAAGTCACAAGGCAGGAGAACGCGCCGACAGGCCAGAAGAGAGAGTTGGCAGAAGTTTTTATCAGGTATACACTCGTATACAGATGAGGCCAAAGTATGGAACAGGGTTAACAAGGTGAGAGGACGACAAACATATTCACTCCCTTTGGTAAATACACAGGGCGACAGCTTGGAAGACCAAGCGAACCACCTGGGTGCACATTTTGAACATGTGTCGAGTTCATCGCACTATTCTCCGGAATTCACAAAATACAAAGCAGCAATAGAAAAACTAAAACTAGACCGAAAGAGCAGCGGGAACGAGCCATATAATTTACCTTTCTCTTTAGCAGAGCTTCATGCATCACTCGCCTGTTGCAACCAATCTGCCCCAGGCTCTGACCGCATATTATATGAAATGTTGAAGAACCTACCCTCTGAAACGAAGAAAACCCTTGTCTGTCTGTATAACTCTATATGGACCTCCGGCGAGATCCCCTCTGCCTGGAAAGAGGCCATAGTGATCCCTATCCTGAAGCAGGGGAAGGATCCATCCTCTGTATCGAGTTATCAGCCCATAGCGCTAACAAGCTGTCTCTGTAAAGTCTTCGAAAAAATGATAAACCGTCGCCTATTACATTTCCTAGAATCAAACAGACTGCTTGATCCATACCAGTGTGGTTTTTCGCGAGCGTCGATCCACCACTGACCACTTGATACGTATTGAGGCGCAGATACGCGAAGCTTTTGTTCACAAACAGTTCTTCTTGTCTGTATTTTTAGACATAGAAAAGGCCTACGACACCACATGGCGGTTTGGCATACTGAGAGACCTCTCCCACTTTGGTATACGTGGTAATATGTTAAATGTGATTGAGAGTTATCTGCTGAATCGCACATTCCGTGTTCGAGTTGGCAATGTTTTATCACGACCTTTTGTGCAGGAAACTGGTGTACCCCAAGGAGGCGTGCTCAGTTGCACACTCTTTATCGTTAAAATGAACACGCTTCGTGCTTCTTTACCACCAGCTATCTTTTATTCCATCTACGTGGACGACGTACAGATAGGCTTCAAGTCCTGTAACCTCGCAGTGTGCGAGAGACAGGTACAGCAGGGGCTCAACAAAGTGTCTAAGTGGGCAGAGGAAAACGGGTTCAAAGTAAACCCCCACAAAAGTTCTTGTGTTCTTTTCACCAGGAAGAAAGGTCTTATTGCAGATCCAACTATCGAAATGTATGGACAACAAATACCTGTGAACAAAGAACACAAATTTTTAGGCATCATACTTGACTCTAAGCTTACTTTCATTAACCACATAAAACATCTAAAGGCGAAATGCCTAAAAACAATGAACTTACTGAAAATTTTATCTCACACATCCTGGGGCACCGACAGGAAGTGTTTAATGAACCTTCACAAGAGTCTCATTCGGTCACGATTGGACTATGGTGCCGTAGTATATAACTCTGCCGCCCCGAGCGCGCTAAAAATGCTAGACCCCGTCCACCATCTAGGTATCCGCCTGGCCACTGGCGCATTCAGAACAAGCCCCGTCGAAAGTTTATACGTAGAATCCAATGAGTGGTCACTCCATTTCCAGAGAACATACATCAGCTTCACCTATTTTCTCAAAGTACACTCCGATCGTGAACATCCTTGTTCTGCAACCCTTAATGATTTGAAGTGTGCAACGCTTTTCTATAATCGACCCTCTATGAGGCGGCCTTTCTCATTGCGTATAAGAGAACTTAGCGAAGAGATGGATATCCCACTTCTAGAACATCGCCTAATGCCTCCAGCTAAGCTTTCACCGCCCTGGGAGTGGCAGGTGATAGAATGTGATCTATCCTTTGTAGAGGTCACAAAGCACGCTCCCGAGCTCGAAATTGCAATGCATTTCCGCGAACTTCAATCGAAGTACTCGTGCTCGGAATTCTATACCGACGCATCCAAGTCCCATGCTGGCGTATCTTACGCCGCTGTTGGCCCCTCCTTTTCTAAAACTGACGTATTGAACCCCCTAACAAGCATCTTCACCGCAGAAGCCTACGCAGTACTGTCTGCGGTGAAGCATATAGAGAAATTGAAACTACAAAAGGCAATAATATTCACAGACTCGTTGAGTCTTGTAAAAGCGCTAACATCTTTACAAAAGCATAAGAATCCTGTTGTTATCGAGCTTTACTCACTCTTGTGTAACATTTACCAATCTCGTAGACATGTAATAATATGCTGGGTGCCTGGCCATAGAGGCATCGAGGGCAATGTGCTAGCAGACCAGTTGGCCACATCAACTACATCGCAAGCTATTAATCCTGCCGCTGCTATTTCCTCCACAGATCTGAAGCCTTTTTTGCGAAGGAAACTGCGAGGCCACTGGCAGCGTCTGTGGGACGCTGAAACAACTAATAAGCTCCACTTGATTAAGCCCACAGTTAGGTTTCTGGCCCTGTACAACTAAAACACGACGAACTGATGTCCTATTCTGTCGTCTCAGAATAGGACACACATATGGTACTCACAATTTTCTATTGAATGGAAATGATCCTCCAACATGTGGTAGATGTGGCGACAGGCTCACCGTCCTCCACGTCCTCTTGGAGTGTCGGGAAGCCGAAAGAGAAAGAAAGAAACATTTTCCTCTCGCATATCGCTATTGTGTCCCTCTGCATCCCGCTATGTTTCTCGGTAAAGAACCACTTTTTAGCACCAACGCAGTCCTTGCTTTCTTGAAAGATGTTGTGCTACATGTAACTAGCCCAATAAGTTCGTAGTGCATCCTCTCTCTAGAGGATGCTGCTGCGATAGTTTTTTAACTGCACATGCCTCCAGGCCCTTGTGTTTCAAGGGCTCTGTTTAGGCACTTGTGCTTCTGGCCAATACTTGTATCTTTAATTTTTTGTAACTCGTATCATTCTTTCGCAATGCATTCTTCATGTCCATAGTACACATAATCACTCATTGCCATAATCTTATTACTTATAGATTTTACGCACTTTACAGCGACTGATTTTAGGCCCCTTTACAGCCATGCCACATCTAATGTTCATATAATTCCCTATTCATCTACCACTAACAAGCCATTACCATCGTCTTGGCGCGAACTAATACTGTCATGGCGCTCTTTGGCCATACCTGGCCCTTGCGCCACTAAACTCCAACAATCATCATGTGATGCGGGCTTTTTCTTTTTTGGAGCGGTCGAGAGATTCTCGCCGCTCCTTTGGCGCTGGCTGCGCCGTCTGGCTGGAAGATGTGTCCATCGGCTCTTGCGGAGCGCTAGACACCCGCTCTTGAGAGCGGTTTGTTCGCAGTGAAGGCCTCGTCTCGAGAGACAAGACCTTGGAGGCCACCAGCCCAGAGGTGGATGGCCCCTTCTGCTGGGGTGGCGGAGCAGCGCTAGCTGCAGTCGCCGAGGGGGCAGATGGCTTCACCGCCGGCTCACTACGCATGGGCCGGACAGCAACCGGAAGCCGCTGCGACGCTGCCCCCTGACGCTTCACATCGGCAAAGCTGGTTTTAGACAGGTAGGTAACCCGCCTTCGTGCCTCTTTGAAAGTTATGTTTTCTTTTACCTTAATTGTCACTATTTCCTTTTCTTTTTTCCAAGATGGGCACGACGGCGAGTATGCGGCGTGCTCCCCATCACAGTTAACACAACGTAGAGAACCTTCACAAGACTCGGAGGAGTGTTCGTGAGCACTGCATTTCGCACAGGTTTGGCGGCCTCGGCAGTTCTGCGAACTATGGCCGAACCGCTGGCATTTGAAACATCGAAGGGGATTTGGCACGTATGGCCTAACACGAAGCTTGATGTACCCGGCCTCGATGGACTCGGGCACTTGAGTTGAAAGTAAGTATTAGGTGTTTGGTCAGGAGTTCTTTGCCATCTCGCCTCATTTTAATCCGTTTAACATTGATGACATTCTGAACACTGAAACCCTCAAGGAGTTCAGCCTCACTCAGCTGCAACAGGTCATCATCTGAGACAACGCCACGGGTGGTATTCATAGTACGGTGTGGGGTTACTGTTAATTGGGCATCTCCAAATGACACTAGATTGGGCAGTTTCTCGTATTGTTTGAGATCACGGAGTTCCGAGAGGAGATCTCCGCTTGGCATCCTGGATGCTTTGTAGCCTGTTCCAAAAATATCAGTCAAAGACTTTGAGACAAGGAAAGGTGAAATTGTACGTACTGATGTGTCTGACTTTTCAGAGTGAATTACATGAAATCGCGGGAAATTCTGTGTTTGGCGTCCAAAAAACTGGAACACATCTTCGGTGCGCCCTCTTTTCAGACGGCGATCAGGGAGTAGCGGGAATTGTTCAGCCATAGGTATAGAATTTTTCGGCAGCGACGCCAGCCACCCAACATGGAGCCCAACGAGGGGACGCTGCAGGACCTGGAAAAGACAGGTCCTGCAAAACGCCAGCTGTGCGCCACTACTATAACCAAATATGTACAGCCAAGGTTGGTTGCACCACAAATAGTTAACCCTCGCTGCCTGGAAAGTCGGAAGTAAATAGAAGAGAGGAGAAGACAGGAAAGATTGAAAGTGAGAGAGAAAGACGAAGATTGAAGAGAAGGATAGGAAAAGACAACTACCGATTTCCCCCGGGTGGGCCAGTCCGGGGGTGCCGTCTACGTGAAGCCGAGGCCAAAGCGGTGTGTTGCCTCCGCCGGGGGGCCGTAAAGGTCCAAGCACCCGGAATTGGCTCAACCCCCAGGATCCCCTTTTCCCCGGACACGGCTAAGCCGCGCACGGTTAGACGCGGGAGGGGCCAACCCTCGTGTGCTCGGGTACGTGGTGGCGCAACTCACCAAACGCCTGCTGACGCAGACGCCCCTGCGGGCATTTGCATGCTAAATGACATCATAGAACCATATCGTACAAATCAAGGTAAGTGAATGCGCACCACCAGAAAAATAGTAGCACAGGCAATGGGCCGGATTACTGACGTTCCCGTGGGAGAAACAAAAATTTCGGCCTTAAAAAAAAGACGCCCCTGCGGGGGCAGATGACATCTTCATTGTAGTTAAATTTCAATGCAGAACGGAGGCTGAAATAAAGTCGAATAATAGCCGGAGCACCCGTTTGGTACTCTAACAAATCAGTAATACATAAAAAACAGAGCGATTAAACGAATTCCTCTCATTATGATTTCCAAGGGCTTAAGAACAACTTCTAATATAATTTTCTGCGACACGGGGCCCTTAACGTAAAATCCTCAGAACGAAGGAGAGGATCACCCTGAAAATGAAGAAGAGGAGCAAGTTGAAGGACACGGCCCACCAGCGGCAGCTCAGCAGGTCATGGAAAATCATCAAACTGAAAACATGGCTGCATATGCTCCAGTTGTCACGCTAAGGTCATACCAAAGGAGCTGGCTGGATAACCTCGGTGTAAGCGGGGATCAGTTCGTTTGCCCTTTATTCGACGTACTCGAGCCAACAGCACGATGCGTACCGCGGCATTGCAGGTGTTGGCTCGGGCTTCCCCATTGGAGCCTCCGCCTCACGGCATATGTCTAACTAGAGGCGAACAGGAATGAAGTTTAATGGGGCGGTACCGCCAAATGATAATTCGAGAATGTCATAGCTCAGCCCAACGTACACTCTAAGAAAAAAAGGACGAAATGGGGTATCGAGGTTAGTCATTTTCGGGAGTAACTGCGGGGTGATGAACTGTTACTCCCCGTGCGGTTACTCCTTCAAGGACTAACAGTTGCTCTTGTCCGATGCTCCTCAAGGGAGTAACGGTCATTTCTTCCGATGCTCCGCGAGGATGGATGGATTTATACGCTGATAAAAAACTATTGAGGTGACAAAAGAAAAAAAAGGCGCTCCGAGTAGGACTCGAATTCCAAGTAGGACTTTACGTTCACAAGTCAGGTACCATACCCACTACACCACGGCAGCTCTCTTTTTTTCTTTATCGCCTGTTTGCCGTACAAACCAATGTACTTTTTTTAAACTCTAAAACATGTCAACCACACTTTGGCCAACATTGTAATAATAAAATCGCTTCAGCTTAATCAAATCATCGAGAATAGCCACCCACTCAGGAGGCTCACTCTGCGCACGGTATATTTCCCGCCTATATGCGACACTCACAATGAAGTTAATTCTCGGCGGAGGGGTATCGACATCCGCATGTCGCATTGCCACTCGCGTTTTCCACAGACTGTGGAGGCCAAGGAGCATAAACATAGCGTACGGAATTCCTCCTTCGTTATCTGTTGACAAAAACTGAATAACTAGAGGAGTAATAGGTAGTTCTTTTTAAGTGTGCGTTGTAAGACATCCGAATGAAAAATTGCATCCCAGCAATCGAACACATGCTCGATAGTCTCCGGTTTTTTGCAAAGTAAGCAGTTTAGTGTCCATGGAACGTAAATCCCTATTTCATCTACCCATGTTTTTTTACGGGTAGCGTGTTTGGCGTGTTTGTGTGTAGCTTAAAGAAAACCGTTTTACTGGCATTTTTAACCCGTTTCAATACATCATCTCCTTGACATCCACAGTTTACAGACCTCTGTACAATGGTAAGATTGTGTTCCCTAAATCTCTATACAATGTTTTTTCTTGTCAGAGAGCATAGATATTCCATGGAGAACCGAGCACGCAACATACGAAGTGAATCAACCACTTCGTGCAAACCACTTCGCGCAAAACACTTCCGTCACACCACTGGTAGTTACAGCAATGCTTCCCCCAACTGCACTTGAAGGTGCACAGAAAATAATTTCTCTGATCGTGCAAGAAAAGAAAACGCGGCACAATTTGTCTGATAAATGTGACAAGGCCTAGCCCGCCACTGCGGACTGAACGAAACGAATTGGTTCTACTTACCCTTTCCCAACTAGAAGCCGATATGAATGCGGCGAAAACACGGTACATTTTTTGCACATTTGAACGACACATAGACAATACTAGCAAAATATACGACCACACTTTCGCTACTAAGAAAAGGTTGCACACAGCAGCGAGTCCAAACATTTATAAATCTAGCCCCTGCCAACCCATTACTTTTTCACTCATTCTATCAGTTTCATCAGACCAGTACTGTGTGCTATCTTTAGAGTGCTCGAGCGGCACACCCAAGTACTTAGCCGGCGTTGTTGACCAACGGACGTTTGCAAAATGAGTAGGTATAATGTCCCAATGACCGTGCCAAATAACGATGCTCTTTCCTCAATTGATCTGCGATCCAGATCCCTCACAGTATTTCTTTACAACACAAACAGCTTGAAGAATACTGCGATATCGTCAGCATGTGCCAGTACCTTGACTTCAGAAAGCTGTAGCTTAAATCCTCGGATTTTTTCATTGTATATCAATCACTGTTAGCAGAAGGGTTCGAGGTACAACGCAAAAAGCAATGGGCTTAAATAGGACATCCTTGTCTGAGGGAAGATATCACGTAAAGCTTTGCGCTTAGACATTTATTGCTAATAATCTGTGTTGTGCATTGCTTGAAGGCCATTCTAACACCATCCAAAATTACATTTCCGACATTCACGTATTCCAAAACAAGAAAAAGAACATCGTGGGACACGCGATCGAAGGATTTCGACAAGTCGAGCTGCAACAAAGCAACGCGGCTAGCGAAAGCGTCGCAACACTCCAGAACGCTTCGTGCAACATGGGTGTTTGTAGCAATGGTGCGGTCTTTTATGCCGCAAGTTTTATTGGGACCGACAAGACTTGTAATGACTGCAGTCTCTTTGCCAACACCTTCATGAATATCTTATAGCCGGTATTTGTAAGGCTAATTGTTCTGTATGTCCCAACCGATAAAAGCGCCTTCTGATCATCTGTATTAGGTATTAAAACCATGATTGCATTTCTGAAGGAAGATGGCACTCGTTTCTTTTCATATGCCTCAGTGTACCACATGCTGCAACACTTGAGCAAACCCAGGTGCAAATAAATGCCTTATAAAACTCCTATAATGCGACTGCAAAAACAGCATATCCTACGGTACATTATTTATTTTCAATGTAACTATGATTTTCTACTTTTTCAATGTGGAGTAATTTAGAGTATGCTGTCTGTCCACTGTTGGGGCAGTGGAGCGGTTCACTACAGTGGTCGGAGGCGTGTTGACCATATTTCGCACAGGTCAGTCTGCCTCGACAGCTTTGCGAACCGTGGCAATATCTTTGACACATCAAACATCTTCGCCGATTTGAGATTTTGGCGTATCCTGTCTCTAGGGTGCCTTGTAGCTTACTCGACACAACGGTGAGGATCATATGTTTAGCTGGAAAATACTGGTTGTCCCGCTTGATCTTTATCCTCGTTCCAGTCCTCCAGGATCTCTTCCTCCCTCAGGCTCAAGAAATGGTCATCGCGGATAACTCATTTTCCTTGCGCTCAGTGATCAATGTGAGGTCGCAGTGATTGGCACATTACCAATCGATGCGAGCTTCAATAGTTTCCTGTGCAGTGGAATGTCGCGAAACTCAGGAATGTCGCCACTGGTCATTTTCGTCATTTCGTAGCCAGCACCTAGTGTCAGTGAGACATTTAGTCACGTTGAAAGGTGAAATAGTTTTGACGGTCTTATCCTGATCTTGACTACGAGTATCAACAGGCGGAATGTTTCTTGGGTGTGTTTTCTTTTGGACAGACGAACATCAGGAATTGGGGGAACAACGTCTTAGCCACACAGAATGGATATGATCTCAGTAGCTACGCCAGACGCCCACTACCGAGCACAAGGGGAAGCTACGAGACGCGTAGGGAATGCAGACGCCAGCTGTACGTAGCTACCGTAACATATAATTACCCAAGGTTGAATAGACTACACCAGGTTGACTCTTGCTGCTTACAAAACCGGAAGTGAGAGGATTGAAAGTGAGAGAGAAAGACGAAGGTTGGAGAGAGACAGGAAAAGGCAACTACTGACTTTCTGTGAATGGGTCAATCCGGAGGGGCCGTCTGCGTGAGGAGGAGGCCAAAAAGGTGTGTTGCCTTCGCCGAGGGGTCGTAAAGGTCCTATCACTAGGCATCGGCTTAATCTACACGATGCTCTTTTTCTCGGACATGGCTAAGCCGCACACCATTACGCGGGATGGCCCAAGCCCTATGTGCTCGGGTCCGTGGTGTAGAGCACTGCAGGAGCCTGATTTTTCGGCCCGAGCCCGGCCCGGGCCCGTAATACAAAGCCCGGCCCAGGCCCGGGCGTACATGACCGAGACCAGCCCGGGCCCGAACCGGGCCCGTGTTACTGAGCCCGGGCCCGGCCCGAGCCCGGCGTTCATTACTAAGCTTACCTAGGGCCCGCGTGTGCATGACAAGGCCCGGCCTGTAAGAAAGTATTTTTTTACTTACAGATTGTACCGTATCTGTCAACCTCACCTTCTCGAGGTTTAATCAGCTACAGTATAAAGCAATAAAAGGCCGAAATTTTTGTTTCTCCCACGGGAACGTCAGTAATCCGGCCCATTGCCTGTGCTACTATTTTTCTGGTGGTGCGCATTCACTTACCTTGATTTGTACGATATGGTTCTATGATGTCATTTAGCATGCAAATGCCCGCAGGGGCGTCTGCGTCAGCAGGCGTTTGGTGAGTTGCGCCACCACGTACCCGAGCACACGAGGGTTGGACCCTCCCGCGTGTAGCCGTGCGTGGCTTAGCCGTGTCCGGGGAAAAGAGGATCCTGGGGGTTGAGCCGATGCCGGGTGCTCGGACCTTCATGGCCCCTCGGCTGAGGCAACACACCTCTTTGGCCTCCGCTTCACGTAGACGGCACCCCTGGACTGACCCACCCAGAGGAAATCGGTAGTCGCCTTTTCCTGTCCTTCTCTTCAATCTTCGTCTTTCTCCCTCACTTTTAATCTTTCCTGTCTTCTTTTCTCTTCCATTTACTTCTAACTTTCCTGGCGGCGAGGGTTAACCTTGTGTGTCATAACCACCCTTGGTTATACGTATTTGGTTATAGCGGGAACGTACAGCTGGCGTTTGTGGGACTTGTGTTTACAGGTCCTACATCGTCCCCTTGTTGGGCTCCATGGTGGGTGGCTGGCGTTCCTGCCGAATGAATATTATTTTTATGGCTTACTCTTTCCCTGCGTTACCCGATCGCCCCCAGAAAAGGGGGCGCACCGAAGAAGTGTTTCAATTTTTTGGGCACCACAAAGAAAACTTTCCCCGCTACCACGTCATACACAGCGTAAAATCTGAAAAGGCAGTGAGAGCGATCTCTCCCTTCCTCGTTTCAAAATGCCTGACAGAGACAATAGGAGCCGGCTTCAAAGCTACGAAATTGGCTAGCGGCGACCTCCTTCTTGAACTCCGAGATATGAAACAACTTGAGAAACTACAGAACCTAGTATCCATTGGAGACTTTCCCATCACTGTGACCCCGCACCGCACTATGAACACCAGTCGTGGCGTAGTTTCGGATGATGATTTGATGGAGCTAAGTGAAGCAGAACTATTAGAGGGCTGGAGTGACCAAAATGTCATCAATGTCAAAAGAATTAAGATGAGGCGTGACGGAAAAGAAATTCTGACCAAGCATCTCATTCTAACCTTCGGCACAAGTGTACTGCCCGAGACTATCGAGGCAGGCTACGTGAAAATCAGTCAGGCCGTATATTCCTAACCCCCTGCGATGTTTCAAATGCCAGAGATTTGGCCATAGCTCACAGAGCTGTCGCGGTTGAACTACTTGCGCCAAATGCAGTGCTTCTGAACACACGTCTGATACGTGCAATAACACCCCACATTGTGTAAACTGTGAAGGGGAGCACGCCGCGTACTCGCGGTCCTGCCCATCCTGGAAAAAAGAAAAGGAAATTGTCACGATTAAAGTTAAACAAAATATTTCGTTCAAAGAGGCACGAAGGCAGGTGTCCTACCTGCCAAAAACCAGCTTTGCCGATGTGACGCGTCAGGGGGCTGCGCCACAACGGCCTTCGGCGGCTGTCTGGCACACGCGTAGTGAGCCAGCGGTGACGCCATCCGCCCCCTCGGCGGCTGCAGCTAGTGCTGCTCCGCCATCTCAGAAGAAGGGGCCATCGACCTCCGGGCTGGTGGCCTCAAGGGTCTCGTCTCTTGAGACGAGGCCTTCAACGCGAACAAACCGCTCTCAAGAGCGGGTGTCCAGCGCGCCGCAAGAGCCGATGGACACATCTTCTAGCCAGACGGCGCAGCCAGCGCCTAAGGAGCGGCGAGAATCTCGACCGCTCCAAAAAAGAGAAACCCCGCATTACAGGGCCCCTAAAGGGTTCTGTAAGCTAACTCTCTTTTCGTAAACACACAGCACAAAACTCTTTTTAATATGGGCACTCAAATAGTTCATTGGAACGTTAGAGGTCTCCTTCAAAATCTTGACGACGTTAAAGAACTCCTCCGCAAATTTAGTCCCAGGGTGCTGTGTGTTCAAGAAACACACCTCAAACGTACAGATACAAATTTCCTCAGACAATATGCTATTTTTCGCAAAGACCGCGAGGACACTGTTGTGTCATCGGGTGGTGTAGCTATCATAGTCGACAGAGGTGTTGCCTGTAGGGAAATAAAACTTCATACGCCCCTAGAGGCAGTTGCTGTCCAAGGGGTGCTTTTTGACAAGCTAATCACTATCAGTTCTATATACATCCCTCCCAGTTATAAACTTAATAAAACCGAATTTCAAAACTATATAGATGAACTTCCGGCTCCATACATTGTTGTCGGAGATTTAAATGCACATAACACTTTGTGGGGAGACTCGCGTTGCGATGCGAGAGGTCGCCTAATTGAAAACTTTCTTTTTTCCTCAGGAGCATGTTTGCTTAATAAGAAAGAGCCAACGTACTACAGCGTGGCGCATAATACATACTCCTCTATAGATTTAAGTATCGTGTCGAGTACAATAATTCCGTACCTGGAGTGGTCCGTTCTCAAGAACCCCTTTGGGAGCGACCACTTCCCAATTATAATAAACTTAACAAAACAAGATATATGCTCACCACACATTCCCCGATGGAAGGTTGACACGGGTAACTGGGAACTTTTCCGAGAACTTACATATCTAACCACGGATGATATTTCCTCCTTTAATATAGAAGACGCTGTGGCCTATATAACTGCCTTTATAATTGACGCTGCCACGAAATGCATCCGTCAAACTAACGGACTTGCGAATAAACGTCGCATTCCGTGGTGGAATGAAGAATGTAAACAAGCCCGGAAAAATCAAAACAAGGCTTGGGTACGACTTCGCGACTCACCAACTGCCGAAAACTTGATTACTTTCAAACAAATAAAGTCCCAGGGTAGAAGAACGCGTCGACGAGCTAAAAGGGAGAGTTGGGAAAAGTACATCTCCGGTATAAATTCTTACACTGATGAGACAAAAGTGTGGAATAGAGTAAATAACTTAAAAGGCCGGGAGGTACACCCACTCCCCTTAGTCAGTACCCAAGGTGAGAGCCTGGAAGACCAGGCAGACTGTCTGGGCGAACACTTCGAACATGTATCCAGTGCGTCCCATTACACAAAAACATTTCTGAGGATCAAAGAACGCGAAGAGCGCCAGCCCCTTAAACGTAAAGAATCATCGAGTGAGGCCTACAACTATCCATTTACTTTAACTGAACTTAAGGCATCCCTCGCTTGCTGCAATAACTCGGCGCCAGGTGGTGATCGTGTCATATATGAAATGATTAAGTACGTACATCCTGAAACTCTGAAAACACACCTGTATCTTTTCAACGCCATGTGGGCGGATGGGTATATCCCGTCTTCGTGGAAGGAAGCTATAGTCATCCCCGTGCTTAAACAAGGCAAAGACCCATCCCTAGCCAGCAGCTATAGGCCAATAGCGCTAACAAGCTGCCTGTGCAAACTATTTGAAAAAATGATAAACAGGCGCTTAATCTGTTTCCTTGAATATAACAAACTACTAGACCCCTTGCAATGTGGTTTCAGGGAAGGTATGTCCACAACAGACCACCTTGTTCGCATTGAGTCTTATATCAGGGATGCGTTTATACATAAGCAGTTCTGCCTCTCAGTGTTTCTCGACCTAGAAAAAGCTTACGACACGACATGGCGCTACGGCATTCTCCGAGATCTCTCGGCGATGGGTGTCCGTGGCAACATGTTAAATACAATCGAAAGTTACCTATCTAATCGCACATTCCGCGTAAGAGTGGGCAACGCTTTGTCTAAGTCATTCACCCAAGAGACCGGTGTGCCACAGGGAGGCGTCCTTAGTTGCACACTATTTATTGTAAAAATGAATTCCCTGCACAAAGTCATTCCACGCACAATGTTTTATTCAATTTATGTCGACGATGTGCAAATAGCCTTCAAGTCATGCAATATTGCCATCTGCGAACGACAAGTGCAGCTTGGAATAAACAAATTGTCCGAATGGGCAGACGAAAATGGTTTCAAAGTAAATGCCCAGAAGAGCACGTGCGTACTCTTTACTAACAAGAGAGGCGTAACGCCAGTCCCAAGTATTGCAATCGAAGGAGATGCACTCTCTGTGAGCAGCGAGCACAAGTTTTTTGGAATCATTTTAGATTGTAAACTCACATTTATTCCCCATCTTAAGCATCTGAGGGCAAAATGCCTGAAGACAATGAACCTTTTAAAGCTTCTGTCGCGTACGACTTGGGGTAGTGATCGAAAGTGTTTGCTTAACATGTATAAAAGTCTTGTCCTCTCACGCCTTGATTACGGGTCAATAATTTACAATTCTGCAACGCCAAGTGCGTTAAAAATCCTAGACCCGTCCACCACCTGGGTATCCGTCTCGCGACCGGTGCTTTCAGGACAAGTCCAATCCAGAGCCTCTACGTAGAGTCGAATCAGTGGTCACTTCATCTGCAGCGGTCATACAGCAGTTTTACATATTTTCTGAAAATACAAGCAAACATTGAACATCCTTCTTATTCAGCTATAAATGACGTGACCGCTGCCACACTCTTCCATAATCGACCTGCAGCGAGAAAGCCGTTCGCTTTGCGTGTGAGGAATCTTAGTGAGGAAATGGGTGTTCCACTGCTTGAGCAATGTCCTATGGCTCCAGCGAAACTGTTGCCACCGTGGCAGTGGCAGCTCATAGAGTGTGACACATCGTTCGTAGAGGTCACTAAACACGCGCCAGAGGCACACATTAGAATGCATTTCTTAGAACTCCAATCTAAATACTCGTGTACAGAGTTTTACACAGACGCTTCCAAGTCACATGCCGGGGTAACTTATGCAGCCATCGGTCCATCGTTTTCGGTATCCGGTGTGCTGCACCCGGAGACAAGTATCTTCACGGCTGAGGCCTATGCTATATTATCGGCTGTAAAGTATATAATGAAATCAAAACTTAAAAAGACTATCATATTTACAGACTCGCAAAGTGTTGTGAAAGCATTGCAATCACTCTGTAAACACAAAAACCCTGTACTTAATGAGCTCTATTCCATTCTGTGTAAAGCGTATATATCTAACCAGCATGTGATTATATGCTGGGTGCCAGGCCATAGAGGCATTGAAGGTAATGTTCGAGCAGACCAAATGGCCACATCTGTTATATCTCAGGCTATTAACCCTACAACTGCTGTTCCTTCAACAGATTTGAAGCCTTTCCTGCGAAAGAAACTGCGAAGCCACTGGCAACGCTTGTGGGACACTGAAATAAATAATAAGCTTCACTTCATTAAACCACAGTTAGGTTTCTGGCCTCCCGTAACGAAAACACGACGAACTGATGTCCTATTCTGTCGTTTCAGAATAGGACATACATATGGCACCCACAATTTTTTGCTTACTGGTAGTGAACCACCAACCTGTGGTAGATGTGGTGAGAGGCTGACTGTCCTCCATGTCCTCGTGGAGTGCCGGGAAGCCGAAACAGAAAGGAAGAAATATTTTTGACAAGCGTACCGATATCATGTCCCGCTTCACCCCATTATGTTTCTTGGTGAAGAACCGATTTTTAATGCCAAAGCAGTCGTCGATTTCTTGAACGATGTGGTCCT
Source organism: Dermacentor silvarum (assembly GCF_013339745.2). Taxonomy (NCBI): domain Eukaryota; kingdom Metazoa; phylum Arthropoda; class Arachnida; order Ixodida; family Ixodidae; genus Dermacentor; species Dermacentor silvarum. The sequence goes on from NC_051162.1 coordinate 14,265,018, forward strand.
GCATGTTATTAGCCCAACTAGTTCGTAGCGCATCCTCTCTCCAGAGGATGCCGCTGTGATAGTTTCTTATAGCACATGCCTCCAGGCCCTTGTGGTTCAAGGGCTCTGTCTAGGCAGTAGTGCTTCTTAATAATCACTGCATCTTAAATATTTTAAATATCGTGTCATTCTTTCTCAATGCATTCTTCATTGCATAGTACACCTCATTAGTCATTGCCATGATTTTAGTACATGTATATTTTACACACTTTACAGCGATTATTTTTAGGCCCCTTTACAGCCCCGTCACATCTACTTCTCAGAATTCATCACTTCACTGCGAACTAACAAACACTGGCATGGCGCTCTTTGGCCATACCTGGCCCTTGCGCCACTAAACCACACACATTCATTCATTCAGCATGCAAATGAATATACAGGGCGTTTTATTTTAGCTGAACCAAATTTTTAAAGATTGCCTGTGGCAGACAGCACAGCTATAATCCTTCATCTAAGCTACTCGATGAGGCGGCCATTACTTCCACGAGAAATCAAAACGCCGAATTGAAGAATTAACATAATTACGCTAATTAACGTTTAAATTAATTATTTTATGGCACATCTTTCAATCTATTAATTATAGCCGCAGAGTTTGCAAAGCATATCCACTTGGAACTATTCTCAGGACTAAACCAGTTTCGAGATAATTTTCAGTGTCCGACGAAATCAATCAAATCAAATCAATTTATTGTGCAGTTTACATGCCGGACGGTCATTTTGGACTAAAATGCTACATATGTAGCTTGACGTGACCCAAAAGACCAGGCAAGGCAATAGTACAGCAAACAGTGTGCACACATGCACAATAATTCACATATATTTCCAGCTGCCGCTGGAATTCCTCAATGGCGAAATAGCTATGAACGGAAAGACAAAGAATATTTGCGTCACGGCGAGTTAACAGAATCGGAAAAAGTTTTAACAGAACTCATTTTAAACAACACAATACTAGCTATACAACAATACTAGCTATACAAAACAACGCAACACCAGTTATACAACATAGCATGAGACTGAATTTTACAAGATCAACATTTGTTAAGAAAACGAAACAGGATTTACATTATATACTCAGAACCATACACGAAGGCAGAAAAATAATCACATCAGATACATTACAAGCGACCAAAGTGTCAGCTGAGTTCTTTCTTACTGAAATTACCGCCATTTTGTATCTGTTTAATGTGAATGGTAGGTAATGTATTAACGACTTATAGAGTGTTCTGAAGTATGGAATTGGCCGTATCTCAGGATTTCTTGTGTTCGCATTATTGCGACGACGCTATAAGGAGGCTAATTCTTTTATGTAGTTGCAAGCTAATTCTGACATGGATGGCCTAATGGATGGTCATAATGCCTAATTGAATATTTAAGATAATTACACAAATTAACTTTTTAATTAATTATTTTACGGGACATATTTCAATCTACGAATTATAGCCGCTGAGTTCGCAAGGCGTATTCACTTGGAACGAATTCTCAGGACTGAACCAATTTCGAGATATTAATTTTCAAAGTACGACGAAATGCATGAGCGTTCCAGGTAACTTTTTCAGGAAAACGCTGTTTTATGCGTTGAATCACAAAAGTAACTGGCCTTAGCGCTAAAATAATGCCATAGTATCGACACTGGTAATAGTGCGATCGCAAAAGCGGTAACATGGAAAAGGTTTGAGGAGTGGTTCTTTGTATAATTTATTTTTCCTTACGCGTAAATGAAACAATGTTCGTTTTTGCGGAAAAGAAAAAAAGCGTAGCTTGCACTGGCAGACAATGCTAAAGAGACAGCGGAGATGATGGCACCTAGCTAGTCCTGGCTTTTGGGCTAGACTAAGCATACCAAGTCATCTCCAGCATTTCCCGGAATTGATTTATTATTGATTGATTATCGATTAACTATTGATTTGCTATCGATTATCTATTGCAAGATATTGGCCACGTATTTGGGATAGGCTAAGCACTACCAAGTTATCCGAATGTATTGATTATTAATCCACTATCGATTAGCTATTGATTGGCTGTCGATTGGCTATCGTAAGGTGTTGGCCACGTATTTGGGCTAGGCTAAGCACTACCAAGTCATCCCCAGCATTTTCGGGAATTTATTGCTTATTGATCGATTATCGATTAGCTATTGATTGGCTATCGATAGGCAATTAGTCCCCACCATTCTTAGCTAGACTTATCCAGGCTCAGCTTCGCTAGTTCACAGGTGTATGTGCCATTGCGCTTGAACCCTTTCTGCACTGCTGCCAGGCTCGGCCCACATTTTTGGATTCTGCGGAGACATTAGGCCCGGCTAAAACAGCTCCGCTGTTAAAAATCAGAACTTCATCTGTTGTACTATTTTATTTGATAAGATATAATCATCTGATAAGATATACAGTCAAGAGAGCGGTGTGGATCTGAGAGCAAACGGGAATAGCCGATATCCTAGTTGACATTAAGCAGAAAAAATAGAGCTGGGCAGGCGATGTAATGCGTAAGATGGATAACCGATGGACCATTAGACCTACAGAATGGATACCAAGAGAAGGGAAGCGCAGTCCAGGACGGCAGAAAACTAGGCGGGGTGATGAAGTTAGGAAATTCGCAGGCGCAAATTGGAATCAGCTAGCGCAAGACAGGGTTAATTGGTGATCGCAGGGAGAGGTCTTCGTCCTGCAGTGGACATAAATATAGGCTGATGATGATGATCAGTCATCTTGCCCGTGTCACTTCAGCTTGGCACAGAATGCACTGAACCATGCAATGCATAACGGTCGCGTGTGCTCGAAGGCCTACTTAGGCCCTTCAATGAGCGGGCCCGTGGCTTCAAGCCCGAGTCCGGCCCGGGCCTGCGGCCTTAAGCCCGAACCCGGCCCGGGCCCGCGGTTTTAAGCCCGGGCCCGGCAGCCCGGGCCCGGCCCGAGCCCGGCGACAAACGCTTCGGACGGCCCGGGCCCGTGCAGTGCTCTAGCGTGGTGTCGCAAGAGACCAAACGCCTGGTGACGCAGACGCCCTGAAATTAATGGCCTGAAAACAGTATTTGGCCAAAAGGATGACAAGTGTGTGAAGGCGATGGCGTGACGACGACTGCACGGCGACGTGTGTTGCGACACCACGGACCCGAGCACACGGGGGTTGGACCCTCCCACGCGTAGCCGTGCGTGGCTTAGCCGTGTCTGGGGAAAAGGGGATCCTGGAGGTTGAGCTAATGTCGGGTGTTTGGACCTTTAAGGCCCCCCGGCGGAGGCAACACACCTCTTTGGCCTCTGCTTCACATAGACGGCACCCCCGGACTGACCCACCCGGGGGAAATCGGCGGTCGCCTTTTCCTGTCCCCCTCTCCGATCTTTTTCTTCTGTATTTTTCTGTCCTCACTGTCCTGTCACCTCTTCTCTTCTGTTACTTCCACACTTTTCATAGGCGGCTTGGGTTAACCTTGTGTAGGTGCCCTCTCTTGGGTTTTTATATAAGGTTATAGCGGCAATGTACGGCTGGCGCCTGCAGCCTTACACGTTAAGTGCTGCAGCGTCCCCTTGTTGGACTCCGTGGTGGGTGGCTGCCATTGCTGCCGAAAAACACTAAACTGTTATGGGAACGCCCGCTTTTCCTCGACTTCTTGATCGTCTCCCTCACAAGAGGGGACGCACCGATGAGATATTGAACATGTTCACGCGACCTAAAGACATTTTCCCGCGATTTCAAGTAGTGCATAGTGAAAGAACAGAAAAACTAGCAAGAACAATATCCCCATTTGTAGTTGCAAAGAGCTTGACCAACACGCTAGGCCCTGGCTACAAGGTTACCAAAATGCCAAGCGGGGACCTTCTTCTTGAACTACGTGACAAAGAACAATACAATAGACTCAGCAAACTTGTTACTTTTGGTGATGTCCCAGTTACTGTTTCACCGCATCGGTCCATGAACACAGTACGGGGGGTAGTATCAGAAGCAGACCTCATTGACCTATCTGAAACTGAACTGTTGGAAGGATGGAAGGAGCAAAACGTCACGAATGTGCAGCGCATTGTTATGAGACGGGACAACAAAGAAATCCCCACGAAACATCTGATACTTACATTTGAATTGAGCGAATTGCCACAAACCATTGAAACAGGCTACACAAAGATAGCCATAAGACCATACATACGAAATCCTAGGCGATGCTACCAATGTCAAAGATTCGGCCATGGCTTGCAGAGCTGCCGTGGCCGACTCACCTGTGCTAAGTGTGGAGTACAAGGTCATGCCTCAGACAATTGCGAGGCCACACCTCACTGCGTTAATTGCGATGGTGAGCATCCAGCGTACTCCCGGTCTTGCCCAAGTTGGAAAAAAGAGAAGGAAATTATAACACTGAAAGTCCGTGAAAACATATCGTTCAGGGAAGCACGCAAAAGGTGCTCGCCATTCCACACGACTACTTACGCTGATGCGACGCGTCAAGGGGCAGCGTCGCAGCGGCTACTGCCACCTGCACAGCACGCACGCAGCGAGCTGTCGCTTGTGGCTCCTGCCCCCAGGGTGGAAGGCGCTAAGCCTACTCCACCCAACCAGCAAACAGGCCCGGTTACCCTAGGGTTGCCGGCACAACAACAGTCCTCGGTGGCAGCCTGCGCTACGCGTAGCGAACCCGCAGGCCCGCCAGCAGCTCCCACGGTGGGTGCAGTCAAGGCTGCCTAACCCTCACCGGCCCCTGCTGGTGCTGGCAACAGCCGGCGCAGCTCAGGCCCAAAGGCAGCCCCATCGACCTCAGGGCTGGTGGGCGCGAATGCCTCGTCCTTCACGGGGAGACTTTCCCGCGAAACTTCTCGCTCGCAAGAGCGCGTGTCCGGCGCTTCACAAGAGGCAATGGACACCACACCCATCCCGACGGCGCACCAAGCGCCAAAGGAGCGGCGAGGTTCCCTCGACCGCTTCAGAAAGGACAAATCCCGCGTTACAGGGCCTGGAAAGGGCTCTGTAATCTAAGTCAACACTTCCGTTTTTTTAGTACACACAGCACCTATTTAATTGCAGTATGGATACACAAATCATACAATGGAACGTCATGGCCTTTTTAGGAACCTCGATGATGTGCAAGAACTTCTCCACGAACACAACCCAAAAGTGCTGTGTGTACAGGAAACTCACTTAAAATCGACACATACAAATTTTCTCCGACAGTATGTTACGTTTCGTAAAAATCGTGATGATGCCCTCGCATCATCAGGCGGTGTTGCCATCGTAATCCACAAAAGCATAGCATGTCAACGTTTGCGGCTACAAACGCCCCTCGAAGCAGTGGCAGTTCGACTTGTTCTCTTAAACAGACTCATAACCATTTGCTCGCTTTACATACCCCCACATTACCAACTACACAAACATGAATTTCAGTCATTTATAGACGAATTGCCAGAACCTTATCTTGTTCTTGGCGATTTCAATGCGCACAGCGGTCTGTGGGGCGACTCTCGCATTGATGGACGAGGCCGTCTAATTGAGGACTTTCTTTTCTCATCCGGTGCATGTCTGCTAAATAAAAAAGAAGCCACATATTATTGTCTCGGAAATAAAACCTTTTGCTCCATAGATCTGAGCATAGCTTCTCCATCCCTACTACCTGAACTTGAATGGGAAGTTATAAAAAACCCTTATGGGAGCGACCATTTCCCAATACTGCTGAGAACACCAAGACAATACGAATCTCCACCACACGCCCCCCAGTGGAAGGTCGATGCAGCGGACTGGAAGAAATTCCAAACACTTACCAGTACGCTCTCGTGGGCTGACATTTCATTGCTCGGAATTGACGGTGCCATCGAATATTTTACTAATTTCGTAGTTGATGCAGCTCTTAAGTGTATTCCCCAAACAAGTGGACTTTCTAGCAAACGCCGTGTTCCGTGGTGGAATGAACAATGCCGGAACGCACGTAGGCAGCAGAACAAAGCATGGAGGCAGCTTCGCGATTCTCCTACTGCTGAAAACCTCGTCAATTTCAAGAAAATCAAATCCCAAGGTAGGAGAACGCGCAGACAAGCCAGGAGAGACAGCTGGCAAACATTCTTATCAAGCATAAATTCATACACGGATGAGGCCAAGGTTTGGAACAGGGTCAATAGAGTAAGAGGACGACAAACACATCCGCCTCCCCTGGTACATACGCAGGGAGATAGCCTGGAGGACCAAGCGAACCATTTGGGTGCACATTTTGAACATGTGTCTAGTTCATCACACTATTCTCCTGCATTTACAAAATACAAAGCAGCAATATAAAAACAAAAACTAGACCGAAAGAGCACTGGGAACGAGCCATATAACCTACCTTTCTCCCTAGCAGAGCTGCAAGCATCACTCACCTGTTGCAACCAATCTGCCCCAGGCTCTGACCGCATACTCTACGAAATGTTGAAAAACCTGTCCTCTGAAACAAAGAAAACCCTTCTCTGCCTGTACAACTCTATATGGACCTCCGGCGAGTTCCCCTCTGCCTGGAAAGAGGCCATAGTAATCCCTATCCTGAAGCAGGGCAAGGATCCATCGTCCGTATCGAGTTATCGGCCCATAGCTCTAACAAGCTGCATCTGCAAAGTCTTTGAGAAGATGATAAACCACCGTCTGATACATTTCCTGGAATCAAACAAGCTGCTTGACCCATACCAGTGTGGATTCCGCGACGGCCGATCCACCACTGACCATCTGATACGCCTAGAGGCTCAGATTCGCGAGGCTTTTGTCCACAAGCAATTCTTCCTGTCTGTTTTCCTTGATATGGAAAAAGCATATGACACCACGTGGCGATTCGGAATACTAAGAGACCTCGCACACTTTGGAATACGTGGCATCATGCTGAATATCATTGAAAGTTATCTGTCCAACCGCAGATTCCGTGTTCGTGTGGGTAATGCCCTATCAAGACCATATGTGCAGGAAACTGGAGTACCACAGGGTGGTGTGCTCAGTTGCACCCTTTTTATCATAAAAATGAACTCTCTGCGTCTGTACATCCCACGCAACATATTTTATTCAGTATATGTCGACGATGTACAGATAGGCTTCACGTCATGTAACCTTGCAATCTGTGAGCGGCAGGTTCAGCTTGGACTGAACAAACTGTCTAAGTGGGCAGACGAGAATGGTTTTCGGCTTAACCCACAAAAGTCCACATGCGTCCTCTTCTCCAGAAAGAGAGGTCTGCACCCTGATCCCAACATCGAGATACAGGGTGAGGGTCTACCTGTAAAAACTGAACACAAATTCCTAGGCCTAATTCTGGACGCGAAGTTAACGTTTATCCCACATCTAAAGTATTTAAGAAAGAAGTGCCTGAAGACAATGAGCATCTTGAAAGTGTTGTCTCGCACTACGTGGGGTAGTGACACAAGATGTCTATTGAATCTATATAAGAGCCTCATTCGATCACGTATAGATACGGTTCCATTATATATCACTCCGCGACGCCGAGCGCCTTGAAGATGTTAGACCCTGTCCACCATCTGGGTATCCGCATCTCTACGGGTGCGTTCAGAACAAGCCCCGTAGAAAGCCTTTATGCCGAATCAAATGAATGGTCGCTACATCTACAGAGAACTTATCCCTTGTATATTTCCTAAAAGTGAACTCAAACAATACGCACCCTGCCTACACAACTATAAACGATCTGTCCAGTGCCCAAACCTTTCTGAACCGCCCTTCCGTGAGAAAGCCCTACGCAGTGCGAGTAAGAAGTCTTGCCGAAGAAATGGATGTGTCGCTCCATGAGCACGATGTCATGCCCCCTCCTGAAAAGCTGCCGCCATGGCAGTGGCAGCTGATTGACTGTGATCTGTCCTTCATTGAGGTCACAAAGCATGCGCCGGTCGCACATATCCGTATGCACTTCCTCGAATTGCAGCACACATACTCTTGTCCAGAATATTTTACTGACGCTTCAAAGTCACGACGCTGGCGTGTCTTACGCGGCAGTCGGTCCGTCCTTTTCTGCTGCGGGAGTTCTACACCCAAACACAACCATCTTTACAGCGGAGGCCTACGCCATCCTGGTGGCGGTTAAACACATCAAACAGCTACACATATGCAAGGCAGTCATTTACACTGACTCTTTGAGCGTGTTGAAATGTTTAAACACTTCAAGTAGGCACAGAAACCCCGTAATTATAACTCTTCATTCCACCATTTGCACCGCGTATACACCCAAGCAGCAAATTGTGCTCTGCTGGGTGCCAGGGCACCGCGAGATCGAAGGGAATGAGTTGGCCGACAAGCTAGCCACATCAGTTCTTTCTTCTTTCTTTCTTTCTTTCTTTATTACACACATATACTTTTCATTTTACAAGATACACACAATCTGTATGGTCCCTTAGCCAATGGCTAGTACGGGGCCCATTTAGAAATATACATATAAGAAACTGTCATACAATTTGGTATAAGTGTAGCCAATTTAGTTAACAAAAAATATAAGAAAATACAACACTTCGCAAAATACACAAAAATATCTGAGTAATAATAGTACATAGATTTGCTAATAAGAACATGTAGTGTTGGTATTAGCATTAATCTATTCGACAGGTTAACAACGAGAACAGGAAAATTACTTCACTTCGTAATAAACACATGAAAGCCTTTGATAAAGTGAGTATACATGGTCTAACAAAAATAGAACTTCAATATATATCAGTTTAGGAAGAAGAGAGAAGTACTTCAAAGTAGTAATTTTTCATTGCTCTCAGCAAGTTCTGCGAGTTCTTTATATAGTGCGGAATACCATTCCAGACTTTCGCACCAGTGTACTGTAGCAGTCGTTTGCCATAGGCGTTTTTTATTGGCGGAATATTTAGGTTACCAAAAGTTTGGTTCCTGGTGTGGCGTAGTGGCGTAAAGAGTAACGAAATGGGGAATGGCTCGTTGTGTCTTATAACATTGTTAATACATGTGGCATTGTTATAACATTGTTCATACAGACGCTGCCACTTCACCCATAGCCGTCCCTGTAATGGACCTAAAACCCATTATTAAGAAAAAGGTCAGGGCCTACTGGCAACGTCTGTGGGACAGAGAAACGGGCAACAAATTACACACTATCAAGCCTCATCTCGCTCATTGGTCACCAGAATCAAAGACACGCCGCACACAGGTTACACTTTGCAGACTCAGGATAGGACACACATACAGTACACACGCATACTTATTGTCCGGTGGCGATCCCCCTGTCTGTGATGAATGTGGCGAGCCACTCAGTGTACTTCATGTCTTTTTGCAGTGCCCTGAACTGGAGCCTCAGAGGAAAAGACATTTTCCATTACCATCACGGCAAAATCTCCCATTACATCCTTGTATGTTTTTGGGCAACGAACCTATTTTTAAATACCAATCCATCATCGCGTTTTTAAAAGATATACAGAACTTTCGTGTTATATACCCAGGTGACTTGTAGCACGTGCCTCGTAGTCTTTGGCCACAAAGGCCTTCAGTAGGAGTCGTGCTACTCTATATGTTTAGTTTTAGCACCATGACCACTTCTCATCTATTCACCACTCACAGGTCATTCCACACGTCACTGCCATAATTATATTCTATATATGTTTTACGCTTCTATACAGCGATTTGTTCTTAGGCCCCTTTACAGCCACATCGCATCCTATCATCGGAGCTCACTGATCATGGCAAACATATCTTTCATTGTCTTGGCGCTCTTTGGCCACCTTTGGCCCTTGCGCCACGAAACACCAAATATCATCATCTCCTTTCAAGTTCTTCTATTCTTCCTTGTTGAAATGATAGTTCTTGGGATTGCTCCATAATGAGGTTTTTCAATCTTGACTGTTCTGTCAAGATAGCCTCGATTTCATGCGCGACCTCTTCATCTCCACCTGTGAGGTTGGAGATTTTAATCAAGGCCCTCATCGTAGCCTTGTCGGCTTTTGTTAGTCGTGCAAGGGCTGAGGTCTTTTCAGGCTTGTTGGTAGTTTGCGAAGCGATCGAAACTACCTCTTCTTCTGTGTGGTGCTCTTTATCTTCTTGCCCCGCAGGGGCGTCTGCGTAAGCAGGCGTTTGGTGTGTTGCGACACCACGGACCCGAGCACATGAGGGTTGGACCTTCCCGCGTGTAGCTGCGCGGCTTAGCTGTGTCTGGGGAAAGGGGGATCCTGGGGGTTGAGTCGATGCCGGGTGTTTGGACCTTTAAGGCCCCCCGGTGGAGGCAACACACCTCTTCGGCCTCTGCTTCATATAGACGGCACCTCCAGACTGACCCACCTGGAGGAAATCGGCAGTCGCCTTTTTTTGTCCCCCTCTTCAATATTTTGTCTTTCTCTCCCACTTTTCGTTCTTTCCTGTCTTCTAGTCACTTCTTCTCACTTCCGAATTTCTGGGCGGCAAGGGTTAACCTTGTGTATTATATCCAACCTTGGATATATATATTAGGTTATAGTGGCGGTGTAAAGCTGGCGTGTGCAGGTAATCTTCAAACCTTGTACCGTCCCCTTGTTGGGCTCCATGGTGGGCGGCTACCATCGCTGCCGAAATCAATAAACCTGTATGGCATTAGCATCATTCCCTAAACTACCTGATCGTCCTCTCTCAAAAAGAGGGCGCACCGAAGAAACAGCTCAATTCTTCTTTCAACGCAAAGAAACCTTCCCACGATTCCATGTCATTCATAGTGAAAACCCTGGAAAGACCGTAAGAATGATTTCACCTTTCACTGTTGCGAAAAATCTCACCGAAACAATTGGTCCCGGCTACAAAGTTACAAAGATGGCGAGCGGTGACCTCCTTCTTGAGGTCCGCGACAAACAACAATATGACAAACTCCCAAATCTGGTCTCACTTGGTGGTGTGAACCTCACAGTGACTCCACATCGATCCATGAACACAAGCAGAGGAGTGATTTCCGACGATGATCTGCTGTACCTGACCGAGGAAGAGCTCCTAGAGGGCTGGAAGGAGCAGAATGTCACCATAGTTAAGAGAATAATAATCAAACGGGAAAACAAAGAAATTCCAACTAAACATCTGATCGTCACCTTTGCGTCCAGTGTGCTGCCAGAAACGTTAGAAACAGGATACACGAAAGTCCGTGTCCGACCATACATACCGAATCCTCGAAGGTGTTTCAAGTGTCAGAGGTATGGCCACGGTTCACAAAGTTGCCGAGGCCGACAAACCTGTGCCAAGTGCGGTGACCACGATCACCCCTCAGATGACTGTGATGGCGCACTCCACTGTTCGAACTGTGACGGTGGACATGCAGCTTACTCTAGAGCGTGCCCGACGTGGCAAAAAGAAAAAGATATAATCACCCTCAAAGTAAAGGAAAACATCTCATTCCAGGAAGCGCGAAAGCGTGTATCATTTCTTCATTCCACAAAGTATGCTGATACGGTGCGCAAGGGGGCAGCGCCGCAGCAGACTCCGGCAGCTGCCCGGTCCACAAAGAGTGTGGCCGCGGAAGTGCCACCAGCCCCCCTGGTGAAAGCAGCCAGCACTGCTTCGCCGTCCCTAATGCAAGGCCCATCGACCTCCGGGTTGATAGGCTCTAAGGCTTCGTCTCTTGAGGCGAGGTCTTCACGACGACCACACCGCTCACAAGAGCGGATGTCCAGCACCTCTCAAGAGGCAATGGACACTAATCCTAGCCAGACGGCGCAGCCAGCGCCGAAGGACCGCCGCGAGTCTCAGGACCGCGGCAAGAAAGACAAACCCCGCATTACGGCGCCCGGGAAGGGCTCTGTAAGCTAAGTAATCTTCTTAGACACACAGCACAAACCTCTTTTTATTTAGACATGAATACTGAAATATTACAATGGAATGTCAGAGGTCTTCTGCGGAACCTTGATGACATTAAAGAACTACTACATAAGTTTAACCCAAAGGTGCTGTGTGTCCAAGAGACACACCTTAATTCTAGACATACCGATTTTCTCCGCAAATATGCCATTTACCGCAAAGACCGCGACGATGCTGCCGCATCGTCCGGCGGTGTAGCAGTTATAGTCGACAAGGGAGTTGCTGCTCAGCAATTACAGCTGCAAACGCCTCTTGAGGCAGTCGCAGTTAGAGCTGTGATATTTAACAAATTAGTTACAATTAGTTCCTTATATATTCCTCCTGGTTCTCAACTATTGAAAACAGACCTCCAGAACTTTATCGATGAACTTCCTGAGCCCTATATAGTTGCAGGAGATTTCAATGCGCATAGTACCCTTTGGGGAGATTGTCGTTGTGATGCGAGAGGGCGCCTAATAGAAAATTTCCTGTTTTCCTCGGGTGCCTGCTTACTTAACAAGAAGGAACCTACATTCTACAGTCTTGCACACAAAACATTTTCCTCGATAGATCTTACCATAGTGTCAAGTACTCTTGTTCCCTATCTGGAGTGGAGTGTTATTAGGAACCCATATATATGGGAGCGACCACTTTCCCATTGTTTTAAACTGTGCAAAACAAGATGAAAACACTCCACATGCTCCCAGGTGGAAGGTAGACTCAGCCGACTGGAAGCGATACAGAGAGCTCACGTACTTGACCTGGGATGATATTTGTACACTCCATATTGATGACGCAGTGGCATACGTAACAGCATTTCTAGTCAATGCAGCGTCAATATGTATTCCGGAAACTAATGGGACGCCTTCAAAACGTCGTGTTCCCTGGTGGAATGACGAATGTAGGGAAGCGCGCAGGAAGCAAAATAAGGCTTGGAGTCGTCTTCGCGACTCACCAACAACAGAAAACCTCATCATCTTCAAGGAAATAAAGGCTCAGGGTCGACGAACACGCCGCCGTGCCAAAAGGGACAGCTGGCAAAAATACATTTCAAGTATAAATTCTTACAGAGACGAGAGGAAAGCTTGGAACAGAGTCAAAAAATTAAAAGGCCGGCAATCTCAGCCCCTGCCTTTAGTCAATACCGAGAGAGACACGCTTAAAGAACAAGCTGATACTTTAGGAGCACACTTTGAATACATTTCCAGTTCCTCCCACTACTCTGACACATTCTTGAGCTATCAGCGACAAGCAGAACGAGTTCCTCTGTTTCAAAAAAGCAGACAGACTGAACCATACAATCATCCATTCAACATGGCGGAATTTCAAGCTTCACTGAACTGCTACAATAATTCGGCTCCAGGAACCGACCGAATAATTTATGACATGATAAAACACTTAAGCTCTGAAACCCAGAAAACACTATTATCACTTTTTAACGCAATGTGGTCTGCAGGGTACATTCCTTCCTCTTGGAAAGAAGCAATTATAATCCCAATTCTCAAAGAGGGCAAGGACCCATCCCTGGCCAGCAGTTACAGGCCTATTGCTCTGACAAGTTGCCTATGCAAACTGTTCGAGAAAATGATTAACCGACGCCTGCTTCACTATCTCGAAGTTAATAAAATACTAGACCCCTTACAATGTGGGTTCCGGGAACGTAGATCTTCAACAGATCACCTGGTTCGCATTGAGGCTAACATCCGTGATGCCTTTGTACACAAGCAGTTCTTCCTGTCGGTATTTCTTGACATGGAGAAAGCATACGATACCACATGGCGCTTCGGAATTCTCCGTGATCTGTTTGGTATGGGAGTCCGAGGCAATATGCTGAACGTTATTCGAAGTTATCTTTCCAATCGCACGTTCAGCGTTAGAGTCGGTAACGCCCTGTCCCGTCCATTTATGCAGGAGACTGGTGTACCACAAGGCGGTGTGCTAAGCTGTACCCTCTTTGTCGTAAAAATAAACTCGCTGCATACCATCATTCCACGTACATTGTTTTACTCTGTATATGTGGATGATGTACAAATCGGTTGCAAATCATGTAATCTGGCTATCTGCGAGCGACAAGTACAACTTGGTTTAAATAAGCTGTCTAAGTGGGCGGAAGAGAATGGATTTAAACTAAACCCTCAGAAAAGTACGGCCGTTCTCTTCTCTAATAAGAAAGGTATATTACCAGACCCCGTTATTCATCTAAATGGAGAACGCCTATCTGTGAGTCGCGAACATAAATTTTTAGGTGTCATTCTAGACTCTAAACTAACATTCATATCCCATTTGAAATATTTGAAAGCGAAGTGCCTGAAGACGATGAATCTGCTGAAGCTGCTGTCACACACAAGCTGGGGTTCTGACAGAAGATGTCTCCTTAGCTTGTATAGGAGTCTCATACGTTCGCGCCTTGACTATGGTGCCGTGGTGTACCATTCTGCAACACGCAGTGCCCTAAGAATCCTAGACCCAGTCCACCACCTTGGTATTCGTCTGGCAACAGGTGCCTTTAGGACAAGCCCCGTTCAAAGCCTCTATGTTGAGTCCAATGAATGGTCTCTGCATCTTCAAAGAACATATCTCAGTTTCTCCTACTACATGAAGGTAAAATCAGATACTGAGCATCCATGCTATATAACTATCCAGGACCTCTCCACTGCCACACTTCATCGTAACCGCCCAGCTATTAGAACACCTTTGTCCCTACGCTTGCAAGCATTGGCAGAAGAAATAGGTATTCCACTAGCAGAAAATACCCTTATGGCTCCCACTCGCCTGCCACCGCCGTGGGAATGGCAGACCATAGAGTGCGATATCTCTTTTGTCGAAATAACAAAACGTGCGCCTGAGGCACACATACGCTCGCACTTCCTTGAACTTCAGGCGAAGTATTCCCGCTCAGAATTTTATACAGATGCCTCGAAGTCATCTTCTGGTGTCGTATATGCAGCCCTCGGGACGTCGTTTTCGACGTCCGGTGCTCTAAATCCAAACACAAGTATTTTCACAGCTGAAGCTTACGCAATACTTTCAGCGGTAAAGCATATCAAGCAGACTAATCTCAATAAGGCTATCATATTCACAGACTCATTATGTGTTGTAAAAGCCCTAATGAGCTTCCGAAGACACACAAACTCTGTATTTAATGAGCTATACACCTCACTATGCTCCGCATATGTGCAAAACCAAAGCATTGTCGTATGTTGGATACCTGGCCACAGAGGAATAAAAGGCAATGTAGCTGCTGATGAAAATGCTTCGTTAGTTACTTTTAGTGAGACAGACGTAAATAAACCCATAACAGCTACAGACCTCAAGCCCTTCTTACGTCATAAGTTGAGGAAGTATTGGCAAAGCCAGTGGGATGACGAAGTATTAAATAAACTGCACACCATAAAACCAAAATTAGGAAACTGGATATCTGAGAGAACAGCAAGACACAAAGAAGTGCTCCTCTGTAGATTAAGAATAGGGCATACTTACGGCACTCACTCTTTCCTACTGAATGGAAGTGATCCTCCGTCATGTACAAAGTGTGGCGATAGTCTTACAGTCCTCCATGTTCTTCTTGAGTGCCCTGAAGTAGAAGCAGAGAGGAAAAAGTACTTCCGTTTCGCATATCGTCACCACTTACCTTTACACCCTGCATTTTTTCTGAGCAATGAACCGCTTTTTGAATTTCAAACAGTACTGAAATTTTTAGCTGAAACCAACATCTTAAAAGTCATTTGGCCCGGATACTTGTAGCACGACCTCCTCTTGGAGGTTGCAGCTGCAATACAAGCACAATTGTAAGCACGTGCCTACCAGTCCTTGCCCCCAAGGGCTCTGTGAGGTACTAGTGCTGCTGTCACCTCCAGGTCCTGCTAACTATTCTTCATCGCAAATATTTTATGATCATAGCGCACATCACAAATCATTGCGATAATTTTAGTATATTTATATTCTAAACATCTTAGTGATTGATTTTAGGCCCCTTTACAGCCACATTTATCCAACATTCTTAACTAATTTCTTAATCTATTAACAAACCATTCATTGATTACTCATCACTACGTACATGGCGCTCTTTGGCCATATCTGGCCCTTGCGCCAATAAAAACTACACATCAATCAATTTATCTTCTTGTGTAGCACCCGTTCGTTTTCCATTGTGGTGGCCTTTGGGGTTCCTGACTGCAAGAGAATTCACTCTCTATGGATGCTTCTGGTTTTGTCCCCTTATTCTCCTGAATTGCTTCATTCTTTCCGGTTTCGTTTTCTTGGTCTCCATCAAAAACTGTGCACGTTGACCCCATGTCAGTTTCGTTTGCATCTTCTTGCCTTGTTGGTTTCAGTTCTGTCTTCTCTTGACGGCTCCCTTTCTTTTTTCTTTTTGTTCGCCTTTGTTTTCTTTGATGGTTCGTTCTGGCTCTTCTGCATTTGAGTGTTACCACTCAATGACGGAGATAGTTGGCTCTTCTTACGGACAGAATGTGAGAAGGGGTGAAGTATGCCCCCACCTGCACCACTAACGTATCGCAGGTTACAAATAGGAAATAGAAAACATAGAAAATAAAAGGATTGGTTTGTAAGATAGGTGAGATTAGGGTAAATAAAAAAAGAAAAGGAGTAGGTGAGGAGGAAGGTGAGATTAGGGTAAATAAAAAAAAGAAGAGGAGTAGGTGAGGAGGAAGTAAAAGTATAGAAAGGTATAGGTGAGAAAGCGTGAAAAAGAAAGCGAAAGCTACCATCAGCATCCACCGCCAAGGGGACAGGCCCAGAAAACAGCGGGTATTTATTGAACAAATAAATAAAGAATAGATGAAAATATTTTCTTTTTCCTCTGTCTTGAGGGACAGAAAGTGAGTGAGGCAAGGAACTGCCTCCCTGCTCCACTAAAGTATCGCAGGAGGAGGATGTAGGAAGAGAGAAAGGAAGAGTAATGAAAGGGAAAAGACGAAAATAAAGATACATAGGGATAGAGGTATGAAGAAGAAAAGAGGGTAAGATCACCATCAGCGTCCCCAGCCAAGGGAACGGGCATGAAAGCGGGCTTTTATTGATTCAAAATGGAATATCAAATATGCTGGAATAAACACAAAATAAAATATACATTCGGTTCCTTGTCCTCTTGACTGACAAAAGTCTTCTCTTTCTCCTCAGTATTCTGGATGTCTTGAAAGGATATCGTCCATAGAGAAATACTGGAAGAGTTGAGAGTGGTCGACGGTTCTGCGTTGAAAGGTCCTCTTGGGCCAAAGTTTTCATTTGACCTGCGAACTACTGAGATACAAAGTGTTATCTTCGTCTGTATGAACATATAATGTTACTATAGAATATTTCCTGAGTACGATGTCAGTCTTGGTTGTCTGTATGAAATGAATGGGATATTTCATCGTAGTCGTAAAGGTTGGTTCAAGTTAGGTAATGTGTGGCTACCTGTTGGCTTTTAGCAGACTACCTAGTGTTGTCCATTTGCTGCAGCCGAGTAGGCTGGGGGAAAACCCCACCACCATGGACGTTCTGCCTCTCGGACTACACCAATTGGTTGTATATATATGTGTGATGTTTATTGTTGTTGCGTAAGTATGGATGCATTATACCTGTGGAAGTTTTCCGTTGACAATGGTCACCATTTTTTCCAATATGTCTGTCGTTTTCTTTTCTTTAATAATTTCTGGTTTGCGTTTGTTCACTTCCTTCCCTAGTAATTCTTCTAATTTTTTCCGCTCTGTCACTACCATTTGACAATTATTTAAGTAGTGATCAAAATTTTTGCTCTCTTTTCCACAGTAACAAATACAATTTGATTTGAATTTAAATCTTTGAAAATAAAACGGAAACCTCCCATGGCCAGATATTGCTTGCGATACGTGAAAATTTGTTGGAAAGTGTCGTGGTATGTGATTTACATTTTTGATCCATTCGTACGTATAACTTTGTTTACCTTCTTCATTCAATCCTCGAACTGCAGCATAAATACTCCTGTCCGGAATTTTACACCGATGCATCAAAGTCTCATGCTGGCGTCTCTTATGCAGCGGTTGGCCCATCATTTTCAGATGCCGACGCCCTGCACCCCCAAACGAGCATTTTCACAGCAGAGGCTTATGCAATACTGTCGACTCTTAAACATATCAAAGAATCGAAAATACCAAAAGCAATTATCTACACAGACTCGCTGAGTGTAGTAAAAGCTTTAAAATCTCTTAAAAGGCCCAAAAATCCAGTAATAGTATCGCTTTATTCAATAATATGTAATATATATGCGTCTGGGCAGCATGTTGTGGTGTGCTGGGTGCCAGGACACCGAGACATCGAGGGAAATGTACTGGCAGACCAGATTGCCACATCCATCGACGCAACCATGCCCGTCCCTGTTCCCGATATGAAGCCATATCTACGCAAGAGACTTCGAGCCCACTGGCAACGTTTGTGGGACGCCCAGAGTCTAAACAAACTTCATTTAATTAAGCCTCGCTTAGGGAACTGGCCATCCACCACGAAATCTAGAAGAAATGATGTCCTATTCGATAGGCTCAGAATAGGACACACTTACGGCACGCCCAATTACTTGTTGTCTGGAGGCGAACCCCCGACTTGTACTAGATGTGGGGAGGTACTTGCTGTACTTCACATCCTAGTGCAGTGTCCACTAATAGAACCTGAAAGAAACATTTTGTTCAAGCATATAGAGAGAATATACCCCTTCACCCAGCGATGTTTTTACGTAATGACCCGGTATTTCAGCACGAATCAGTTATAGCCTTTTTAACCGACATCGACATTTTGCAAGTTCTTCGCCCGAGAGATTTGTAGCAGGGTCCTCTTCCAGAGGGCGCTGCCGCGACAGCATTTTGAAATGCACTCTCCTCCAGGCTCTTGCTTCTAAGGGTCTCTGTGAGGCAGTAGTGCCTTGTATCGCTCACAGCTTTTTATACCATATTATATTCATTGCGCCCCTATCACATCATTGTCATGATCTTATTAATTTTGTCTTTTACGCACCTTTAGTGCGCAGGATTTTAGGCCCCTTTACAGCCACCCTACACCTACCCACTGTCATTGATCGTACCATTGCTCACTCAGTACACCACGTCTTGGCGCTCTTTGGCCATAGCTGGCCCTTGCGCCACAAAACAACATATATCATCATCATCATCATCATCACCTTCTTCATTCCATAGTTTGTTCCATGTCTTGAGGGACATTGTTTATTGTGAGACAAGTAAATTAACAAGAATAAAAGCCTCGGCCCGCACCATATAAATATAGCAGGCAAATGCCAATTACAAAATAAATGTATAAGGACTAGCCAAATGGAATTTAGAGAAAAGAGGGGAGGAAAATATACCATCACCATCAGCGAAACCACCCCGAGGGACCGGGCCTGGTCAGCGGGATTTATTATAACTTTGTTTTACATTTGTTTTACACTCGTTTCTTGCTGACTAACAGAATTCTTGTTTAATATGATTTCCCGCACTCCTCATGCGCTTCTTGTCTGTGAGTCTTCATCCCGCCTTGATTTCTTGAATCCAGGTGCTGTTTTAGCATGTCTTTCTGTTTGCTCCACATGTGTTTGCGTCTGTGAATCTTCATCACGTTTGGTGATTTCTCGAATCCTTCTTGAGGTACTGTGTTATCATGTATTTCTGTTTTTGCCCTGAAATAAAGAACTTGAAAAACAATTAGCACCCCCCCCCCCCCCGCAGGGGCGTCTGCGTCAGCAGGCGTTTGGTGTGTTGCGACACCACGTACCCGAGCACATGAGAGTTGGACCCTCCCGCGTGTAGCCGTGCGCGGCTTAGCCGTGTCTGGGGAAAGGAGGATCCTGGGGGTTGAGCCGATGCCGGGTGTTCGGACCTCTAAGGCCCCCCGGTGGAGGCAACACACCTCTTCGGCCTCTGCTTCACATAGGCGGCACCTCCAGAGTGACCCACCTGGAGGAAATCGGCAGTCGCCTTTTCCTGTCCCCCTCTGAACACTTTTTCTTTCTCTTTCACTGTCTCTTCTTTCCTGTCTCCTATTATCTTCACTTCCAAATTTCTGGGCGGCAAGGGTTAACCTTGTGTGGCTAGCCAGTCTTGGTTATGCTGTATTTGGTTATAGCAGTGATGTACAACTGGCGTTGGCAGGATTCCGATTACAGGAACTCCTGTCACGTCCCCGCGTTGGGCTCCTTGGTGGGTGGTTGGCATCGCTGCCGAAAATCCCAGCTATACTCATGGACAGTGCCTTCCCTAAACTCCCTGATCGCCCTCAAAAACGAGGGCGCACCGAAGATGTATTTCAATTTTTTGGCAACAGAGCACAAAACTTTCCACGATTTCACGTCATCCATTCTGATAAGCCTGAAAAGACAGTGAAAATGATCTCACCCTTCCTTGTCTCGAAGTCTCTGACTGAAGTTCTTGGCCGAGGTTACAAAGCATCAAAAATGGCAAGCGGTGATCTGCTTCTAGAGCTCCGCGATCAGATACAATACGAAAAACTGCCGAAATTAGTGTGATTTGGGGACATCCCAATAACACTGACACCACACCGTACTATGAACACCACGCGCGGCGTTGTTTCAGATGATGATTTAATGGAGCTAACCGAGGCTGAACTCTTGGAGGGCTTCAGTGAGCAGAATGTAATAAACGTTAAAAGAATTAAGATGAGGCGCGACGGGAAAGAAATCAAGACTAAGCACCTGGTGCTCACTTTCGGCTCAAGTGTCCTGCCCGAGTCCATCGAGGCCGGATACATCAAACTTCGTGTCAGGCCATACGTTCCAAATCCTCTCAGATGCTTTAAATGCCAGCGATTCGGCCACAGTTCTCAGAACTGCCGAGGCCGGCAAACATGCGCGAAATGCAGTGCTCATGAACACTCATCTGAGTCTTGTGAAAACTCGCTACATTGTGTGAACTGTGATGGGGAGCACGCCGCATACTCGCGGTCGTGCCCATCCTGGAAAAAAGAAAAAAGAAATTGTAACGATTAAAGTAAAGGAAAATCTAACGTTCAAGGAGGCACGCAGGCGGGTATCCTACCTGCCAATTTGCCGAAGTGGCGCGTCAGGGGGCAGCGTCGCAACGGCTTCCGGCGGCTGTCCGGCCCGCACAAAGTGAGCCGGCATTGACGCCATCCTCCCCCCCGGCGGCTGCAGCTAGCGCTGCTCCGCCAACTCACAAGAAGGGGCCATCGACCTCCGGGCTGGTGGCCTCGAGGGCCTCGTCTCTCGAGGCGAGGCCTTCTCGTCAAACCAACCGCTCGCAAGAGCGCGTGTCCAGCGCCTCACAAGAGGCTATGGACACAACAACCAGCCAGACGGCGCCACTTGCGCCTAAGGAGCCGCGAGAGTCTCGCGATCGCTCCAAACAAGAAAAACACCGCATCACGGCGCCCGGAAAGGGCTCTGTGAAGTAATTCCTCTTTCTTAACACACAGCACAAAACCCACATTCAACATGGATACACAAATATTACAGTGGAATGTCCGAGGACTCCTCCGCAATCTCGATGACATCAAAGAACTCCTACATAAGTATAATCCAAAGGTGCTGTGTGTCCAAGAAACACACGCAGATTTTCTCCGACAATACGCCATTTTTCGTAAGGACCGCGATGACACAGTCGTGTCTTTCGGTGGTGTGGCTATTGTAGTCGACAGAGGTATTGCCTGCCGGGAACTAAAACTTCGTACGCCCCTAGAGGCAGTTGCTGTCCGAGGGGTGTTGTTTGACAAGCTGGTCACTGTCAGCTCTATATACATCCCTCCCAATTATCAACTACATAAAACCGAATTCCAAAACTACATCATAAATGAACTTCCGGAGCCATACATAGTTGTCGGAGATTTCAACGCACATAACACTTTGTGGGGAGACTCGCGTTGCGATGCGAGAGGTCGCCTGATTGAAAATTTTCTGTTTTCTTCAGGCGCATCATTACTTAACAAGAAAGAGCCTACGTATTACAGCATTACACATAACACATATTCATCCATTGACTTAAGTATTAATTAAATTATTGGGTTTTACGTGCCAAAACCAGTTCTGATTATGAGGCACGCCGTAGTGGGGGACTCCGGAAATTTGGACCACCTGGGGTTCTTTAACGTGCACCTAAATCTAAGTACACGGGTGTTTTCGCATTTCGCCCCCATCGAAATGCGGCCGCCGTGGCCGGGATTCGATCCCGCGACCTCGTGCTCAGCAGCCCAACACCATAGCCACTGAGCAACCACGGCGGGTGACTTAAGTATAGCATCGAGTACACTAATGCCAATTCTGGAGTATTCTGTTCTCAAGTACCCCTTTGGGAGCGACCACTTCCCAATTATGCTAGGCTTAACAGAACATGATAGATGCTCGCCACACGTTCCCCGATGGAAGCTTGACTCGGCTAACTGGGAACTTTTCCGACAAATAACATATTTAAGCCGTGATGACATTGCCTCTTTTAACATAGACGATGCTGTGGCGTATATAACAGGTTTTATCATTGACGCTGCTGAAAGGTGCATACAACAAACTAATGGACCAGCTAATAAACGTCGCCTGCCTTGGTAGAATGATGAATGCCAGAAAGCGCGTAAAAAGCAAAACAAAGCCTGGGGATTGTTTCGCAGCTCCCCAACAGCTGAAAACCTGATAAATTTTAAACAAGCAAAGTCACAGGGCCGAAGAACGCGTCGACGGGCAAAGAGAGAGAGTTGGGAAAGGTACATTTCCAATATAAATTCATACACCGATGAAACAAAAGTCTGGAACAGGGTAAATAAACTAATAGGCCGGGAGTCACATCCTCTACCCTTAGTAAGTAGCCAACGTGATAGCCTGGAAGACCAGGCGGATTGTCTAGGTGAACACTTTCAATATGTATCAAGTGAATCGCATTATACAGACACTTTCCTGAAGTTCAAAGAACGCGAAGAGCGGCAGCCTCTTAACCGCAAACGTTCTTCGAGTGAGGCTTACAATCAACCATTTAGCTTAGCCGAACTTAAAGCATCTCTCGCTTGTTGTAACAACTCCGCGCCAGGTGGCGATCGTATCATGTACGAAATGATTAGGTACTTACACCCCGAAACACTGACAACACTCCTGTTTCTTTTTAATGTCATGTGGACGGCTGGCTGTATTCCGTCCTCATGGAAAGAAGCCATAGTCATCCCGGTACTTAAACAAGGCAAAGACCCGTCCTTATCCAGCAGCTACGGGCCAATAGCTCTAACAAGCTGCCTGTGCAAGCTGTATGAAAAAAATGATAAACCGGCGTTTAATTAGTTTCCTAGAAAATAACAAAATACTAGACCCCTTCCAGTGTGGATTCCGAGAAGGTAGGTCGACAATAGACCACCTTGTTCGCATCGAGGCAAACATCAAAGATGCGTTTATTCATAAACAGTTTTTACTTTCTGTATTTATAGATTTAGAGAAAGCGTACGACACGACATGGCGCTTCGGGATTCTGCGAGATCTCTCTGCGATGGGGGTCCGGGGTAATATGTTTAACACAGTCGAAAGCTACTTGTCTAACCGCACGTTTCGCGTAAGAGTGGGCAATGTTTTATCTAGAACATTCACCCAGGAGGCTGGCGTGCCGCAAGGGGGTGTACTTACTTGCACACTTTTCATTGTAAAAATGAACTCCCTGCATACAGTCATTCCACACAGCATGTTTTATTCTGTGTATGTCGATGACGTACAGATAGGTTTCAAATCATGTAACATCGCTATCTGTGAACGACAGGTGCAGCTTGGATTACATAAATTGTCTAAATGGGCGGATGTAAATGGGTTCAAAATAAACGCACAGAAAAGTACGTGCATACTCTTCTCAAACAAAAGAGGCGTGACACCGGTGACAAATCTCACGATCAATCGAGAGGAACTATCCATGAGCAGTGAACATAAATTCCTGGGCATAATTCTGGACTCTAAGCTTACCTTCATCCCCCATCTTAAATATCTGAAGACAAAGTGTCTGAAGACTATGAACCTTTTAAAAATTCTCTCGCACACAACATGTGGTAGTGATCGAAAATGCCTCCTAAACTTGTACAACAGTCTTGTCCGCTCACGCCTTGATTACGGAGCTATAATTTATAACTCTGCAACGCCAAGTGCATTAAAAATACTAGACCTCGTTCACCATTTAGGTATCCGCCTCGCAACCGGTGCTTTCCGAACAAGCCCGATCCAGAGCCTCTATGTAGAGTCGAACCATTGGTCACTCCATCTGCAGCGTTCATATAGCAGTTTCACGTATTTTCTGACAGTACAAGCAAACAATGAACATCCTTCTTATTCCACCATAAACGATATGACCGCTGCTACACTCTTCCATAACCGACCTGCAGCGAGAAAACCGTTCTCATTACGTGTAAGGAATCTTAGTGAGGAAATGGGTGTTCCGTTGCTTGAACACTGTCTTATGGCTCCAGCGAAACTGTTACCGCCGTGGCAGTGGCAGCTCATAGAGTGTGACACATCGTTCGTAGATGTCACTAAGCACGCACCAGAGCAACATATCAAAATGCATTTCCTTGAACTCCAGTCCAAGTACACATGCACAGAGTTTTATACAGACGCTTCTAAGTCAACTGACGGGGTGTCGTATGCAGCTGTCGGCCCATCCTTCTCGGAGTCCGGTGTACTCCACCCAGAAGCAAGTATCTTTACGGCTGAGGCCTATGCACGATTGTCAGCTGTGAGGCATATAAGGAAATGTAAACTTCAAAAATCAGTCATATTTACAGACTCTCAAAGTGTCGTAAACGCTTTAAAGTCACTGTAAACAGAAAAATCCTATAGTCATTGAGCTCTATTACGTACTGTGTAGAGCGTATGTATCTAACCAGCATGTCATTATTGCTTACAGAAGACCAAGCGAAGGGAGACATCGTCTGCCCCAAGTTCACACAGAACATCGTGGTGGTTAGTACACCGGACTTCGATCATGCCGAAAAGTATGTGCGACTCAAGTCTATTACTCTCATGAAGGCGGAATATGAAGTCAGCGCTTATGAAACGGCCCCCCACTCTACGTGCAACGGGGTTATTAGAAGAGTGAACCTCCACCACAGTCAGAGTGTTATCACGAAAAAGATCGTGCATGAATACAACCCAACGGCGTTGGCAGCACAGCGTATCAAAGCTACGGGCTCGGTTATTGTGCTCTTCGACGGATTCAAGGTGCCCAATTTCATCAAATATGGGTCAACCCTAGTAAGGTGCTTTCTATACAGGAAACAATTTGACGTATGTTACGCATGTGGAAGAATTGGACACAGATCAGACGTTTGTCCCACACCTGATGTGGTGCAGTGCAGGGGATGCGGTGTGCAAGACCCAGGGGAGGGTCATACATGCTCTCCCAAATGCAAGTTCTGCGGTGAAGATCACCCCACAGGTGACAAAGCTTGCAAGCAGCGGTATCAAATACCGTATGTAGTGAGAGTAAGAAGAAGAGAACGTTTCAAAGAGGACAACGAGATGGAATCGGCTCAACCGACAAAGGAGACCCCTCCGGGCGCTGGGAGGCGCTCACGCTCAAGGAGTGGTTCAAGATCAAGACAGCGCTCACGCTCAAGAAGTAGTTCAATATCAAGGCAGCATTCAACATCGAGGGGAAGAAACCGTTCGAGGTCTCGGGAGGCACAGGTGCGCTTCGAGGAGCAGGAGCTGAAGATCAACAAGAAAAAGGAGCCAGGAGCTACCTGGGCAGATAAAGTCAAAGGTACTGTGAAAGCCACAGGTAATGTGGCAATTGCCTCGCAGATACAAAGCAATGATACCAGAGTAGAACAGCTCATCAGAGAGGTTATATCACTAAAGAAAGCAAATGAACTGAAATGAAGAATGAAGAAGCAGATTCAGGAAATGAACAAAGGGTTAAGGGCAGAAAGCGGTAATGTGGCAGTAGCTAAGCCGGTGAGTAGAAGCAACAGCCAGGAGGAAGAAGGCACACCGGCGCCAAAAAAGAGAGCTGTAGTCCCAGAGGTGGAATCGATGTGCTCGGTTCTGGAGGAGATTAAGAATGCGATTAAGGAGCTAAAGGACACGGTAGACAGCGTTAACCTTAAGGTGGACAAAATATGGAAGTGGAAGTTAACAGCCGAGAAACGGCTGAAAAAATTAGAGGCCCAAGGAGATGATGAGGAATATATGCCCTCGGAAGCAGAAAGCGTTCGAACACTTCCAGGAGCTGTGGGTAGCACAGTCAAGAGAACAGTGACAGGGGGTAACAAGTCGGGGGGTAACGGCAATAATAATGGATAGCAGAAAGAGACTTAGTGTGTGGCAGTGGAATTGCAGAGGATTTCACCAAAAAAGAGCGTCATTAGCACAGATAATCAAAACGGTTGAAGATAGGACAAAATTAATAATGCTGCAGGAAACTCTAGCGGAGGAGATCGGGCTGTCTGGCTTTAACTCGATCTGCAAAGGCAAAGACCCGGGCAGGGGAATCGCCACCCTAATTGACAAAAAGATTCCTTACATCGAGCACGATTTAAAATTAGCGGCGAACAAAATTGAATATATATTTATAGAAATGGTCCTAAAAAGGCACAAAGGTAAAGTGCAAAGCTTGTTCTGCCGCAACATATACAGCAGTCCCAGAGAGATGAGACAGAGCTTCAAAGCAATTTTTAATAAGGCCATGGGGGTAGCCAAAAATGCGCCCCTCATAATAGGTGGGGACTTCAACGCCCCACACCAATCTTGGGGTTACCACTGGAGTACAAAGAAAGGGGAAGGAATCTGGTATCTTGCCACGGATTTAGGCCTCTCTCTTATCACAGACCCAGCCTTTCCTACTAGGTGTGGCACTTCCACGTGTAGGGACACTACCCCGGACTTAACCTTCACTTCTAACTTACCCAGGGCAGACTGGATCAACTCTGGGGCGGATCTGGGGAGCGACCATTACATACTACACATAATGGTGGAAACGACGGGGGTTGAGGTAAAGCATTTCACTTATATAGACTGGGATCAATTTAGAAAAATCACGAAGGACAGAGCGGAAAAAGAAGGAATGGGGCAAATCACACCACCAGAGTGGGTAGCTCAGCTTAGGGACGACTTGAATGCAGCAACTAAGGCTATATAGAAACTGAGGAAGAGGTCACACAAATGGACAGTAGATTGGCGCATTTGATCGAAGCTAAGCAATCGATTTTACAAAGATGGAAATCACACCGCTTGAACAGAAGACTTAGGAAGCGAATTGCTCAGCTCAATAGGGATATCGAGGAGCACGCCCGATATTTGCAGAAACAACAGTGGAATGAGGTGTGTAACTCTATAGATGGAAGGATAAAACGTGGAGGCAATTGGAATCTGCTCAGGCATCTGTTCAATGAAAAAGGCACTAAATCGAATAGACGTACGGCAGTGGCGAAGCTGGTACACCAGGAAAGTCAGACTGCAAGTGCAGAGAGCATAATGCAGCGATTGGCAGCTAAATACTTGCCTCTCAGGACAGCGGATCAGGAAGTAAGTTACCCCGATTTCTTAGGGGCAGAATGCAACTTTATGGATCAGGAATTCAACGAAAGTGAGGTACGCACGGCATTGTATGATTTAAATAGTAGGTCAGCATCGGGCCCGGATGGCATCTCTAACAGATTGCTTAAGAATTTGGACTACGATTCCATAAAATATCTGACCACATACATTAATGAATTATGGAAGAATGGGGTTTATCCAGAAGAATGGAGGACGGCCTGTACTATCTTAATACCAAAGCCGCGCAAACAACTCAACTTGGATAACCTCAGGCCAATTTTGTTAACATCATGTCTAGGAAAGACAATGGAGCATGTCATATTGAACAGGTTAACGAAATATGTGGAGGACAATGACATCCTACCGTATAATCTGATTGGTTTCAGACCAGGCTTGTCCACACAAGATGCCATGTTGTTAATCAAACATAAATTGCTTTTAGCCAGTCCAAAGCACACTAGTGCTCTCTTGGGGTTGGATGTCGAAAAAGCATTTGACAAAATTAAGCATAGAGCAATACTTGAGGTCATTGCTGAACTGGGATTAGGCAGAAAACTATATAAACTGGTTAAAGCCTTTCTTGGTCATCGCTCAGCACACCTTAGATTCGGGGACATTAATTAAATCAAAGAAGATGGATCTCGGTGACAGAGGCGCCACAAGATTCGGTCTTGTCACCTATGCTTTTCAACCTGGCGATGTCAAAAGTGGCAAAGGGATTAAAATGGATAGAGGGCATTAACTTTACCATTTATGCAGACGATGTGACAATATGGAACGCTGAAGGAAGTATGGGACAGGCGGAAAGCAGACTTCAGTAGAGCATTTATGAGGTAGAGTCCATTTTAGAAGACATGGGACTGAAATGCACTGCAGAGAAGTCTGAACTCCTAGTACTCAGTAACAGGAAAAGGGGTAGAAAACGGAGGGGATATGTTCCCGAGGAAGAACCCAAGTTAGTACTAACCACGAAGGCAGGCAAAACTATTAAGCAAGTCGAATCCATTAGGGTCTTAGGGTTATTCCTGGAGGCAAACGGAAAAACAATACAAAACATCGCAAGCAAGACTGAGGAGGTAATAAGACTGCTAAGGAGAATCACTAACAGACACAGAGGGTTGGGAGAGGAGAGCGCCATGAGACTGGTCCATGCTTTCGCCTTGTGTCACTTCTCATATGTAGCAGGGATGCTTAGATGGACACAGACAAAACTAAAGAAGTTGAACAGATTGATTAAAAGGCTTGTCAAAACAACAGTGGGATTGCCGGTTGACAAATTAATGAAACTAGGGCTCCACAACACAATAGCCGAGATAATTGAAGCTCAGCAAATTGCCCACAGAGAGAGGCTTTCCGAAACAAGGTCAGGTAGAGCAATACTCGAAGATCTAAGGTGGTACCCAAGCGAATCTGAAAATTCGGAAGACACAGTAGAACTAAAATATAGCATAAGAGAGATCATCAAGACGACTCCTTTTCCCAGAAATATGCACCCGGTGCACAACCTGGAACGAAGAAAGGCAAGGGGCCAAAGCTCTCCTGCAGGAGATAGAACAGGACAGAGAACATGCGGCTTTTGTAGATGCTGCATGGGTCATAGGAAAGAAAGCCTTTACGGCAGTAGTAGTAGATGCAGATGGACTCACTCGGGATGCTATTACAATCATGACTAAAGAAGCGACAGTGGCAGAACAAGTAGCGATAGCATTGGCTTTAAGGAATAATAAGTGGACGCGAATTTACAGTGACTCTAAGATGGCTATTAGACATTTTACCAAAGGCTTTGTAACCAAAAGAGCTGCCCAGCTGATTGGTGAGATGGACAGCCAAGGGATCGAAATCCGCTGGTTTCCTGCACACATGGGGTCTGTCGATCCATCTCGGAGGAATTTGAACGAGGTGGCTAACGCAGCTGCACGAGGACTTACTATGCGTGCACTACGCGACCAGGACCCCAATAATATGCTGGAGGAGAACAGGGACCGATTACTTACATATAATGAAGTCACAAAGCATTACTACATGAACAGAAGGGAATTCCCAGTGCCACATGCCAAGCTCAATAGAGCTCAAGCGGTGACTCTGAGATTGTTACAGACAAGAACGTATCCTATTCCAAACTTTATTATCCCGCAGGGGCGTCTGCGTAAGCAGGCGTTTGGTGTGTTGCGACACCACGGACCCGAGCACAAGAGGGTTGGACGCTCCCGCGTGTCGCCGTGCGCGGCTTAGCCGTGTCTGGGGAAAGGGGGATCCTGGAGGTTGAGCCGATGCCGGGTGTTTGGACCTTTAAGGCCCCCCGGCAGAGGCAACACACCTCTTCGGCCTCTGCTTCACATAGACGACACCTCCAGACTGACCCACCTGGAGGAAATCGGCAGTCGCCTTTTCCTGTCCCCCTCTTCAATCTTTTGTCTTTCTCTCTCACTTTTCCATCTGTCCTGTCTTCTAGTCACTTCTTCTCACTTCCGAATTTCTGGGCGGCAAGGGTTAACCTGGTGTAGCTATCCAACCTTGGGTATTTTATATTAGGTTATAGCGGCGATGCATGGCTGGCGTCTGCAAGCATTCCATCCTTGTAGCGTCCCCTTGTTGGGCTCGGTGGTGGGTGGCTACCATCGCCGCCGAATTTAGCAATATTATATGGCAAATCCTTTTCCCCCACTTCCTGATCGCTCCCTGAAAAGGGGGCGCGCCGATGACACTTTCAACTTTTTCATGAAACCCAAAGAAATATTTCCCAAGTACCATGTCATTCATAGCCAACACGAAACGAAGACAGTCTGTACTATATCTCCATTTGTCGTAGCAAAATGCCTGACAGAAGCAATCGGCCCAGGTTACAAGGTAACTAAGATGGGAAGCGGAGACCTCCTTCTGGAAGTGCCTGATAAACCCCATTATAACAAATTGTCTAAACTTGTTGCATTTGGTGACATCCCCGTCTCAGTGGGCCCTCACAGGTCAATGAACACTGTACGTGGTGTCATCTCGGATGACGACCTTCTAGAACTCAGCGAAAGCGAGCTGTTGGATGGATGGCAAGACCAAAACGTAGTAAAGGTTCAAAGAATTAAGTTAAGGCGTGACGACAAGGAAATTCCCACAAAGCATGTAATTATTACGTTTGGAACAAGTGACCTTCCAGATTCAATCGAGACGGGATATTATAAGCTCCGTGTACGACCGTACATACCCAATCCGCGCCGATGCTTCAAGTGTCAGCGTTTTGGGCATGGGTCTCAGAGCTGCCGAGGGCGCGCTACTTGTGCAAAATGTGCTTCTAAAGAACACGCCTCAGATAACTGCACTTCCACAACCCATTGTGCCAACTGTGACGGAGACCACCCCGCCTATTCGCGATCGTGTCCGTCATGGAAGAAAGAAAAAGGAATATTACAACTCAAAGTCAAGCTAAACATTTCCTTTCCAGAGGCGCGCAAGCGTTTTTCTGCCCACAACCAGTCCAGTCCTTCCTACACCGATGTGGCGCGCCGGGGGGCAGCGTCACATCCTGCGGCGGCTGCCCGAGTCACACAGAGTGTGACAGCGGTGACACCATCAGCCCCCCTGGCAGGAGCAGCCAGTGCTGTTCCGCCCCTTACAACGCAGGGCCAGCAGTCCTCCGGGCCTGCCGGTCCCAGGGCCACTGCTCGTGCAGACCGGCCCCAAAAACCCCCTAGTGTGCCCGCGGAGCGGGCAGCAGCCAGCGCCTCTGACGAGGCAATGGATGCAATCATCACTACTCCGGCGTCCCAGGCGCCGAAGGAACGGCGTAGCTCCATGGAGCGCGTCGGGAGAAAAGAAAAATCCCGTATTACGGGGCCTGGAAAGGTCTCGTGAACTAACTTCTATCTTTCTGTACACACATCACTAACTTCTTTTCCATTATGGATACCCAAGTATTACAATGGAACGTGAGAGGACTTCTTCGTAATCTTGACGATGTTAAAGAACTCCTCCGCAAATTCAGTCCAAAGGTGATGTGTGTACAAGAAACACACTTAAAATTAACACAGACGAACTTTTTAAGGCAATATGTCACTTTCCGCAAAGACCGCGACGACGCTCTCGCCTCGTCAGGGGGTGTGGCCGTAATGGTCGATAAGGGCGTTGCATGTCAGCAATTAAGCCTCCGAACGTCCCTTGAGGCAGTTGCTGTCCGAGCAGTGTTGTTTGGTGAACTAGTCACAATTAGCTCCATCTACATTCCCCCTTCCCATCAGCTTTCCAGAACAGAATTTCAGAGCTTCATCGATGAACTTCCTCCGCCATACATAGTCGCTGGTGACCTTAACGCTCATAGCCCCCTGTGGGGCGACTCTCGTTGCGATGCGCGAGGGCGCCTTATAGAAAATTTTCTGTTTTCTTCAGGTGAATGTTTATTGAACAAGAAAGAACCTACGTACTACAGTATTACACATAACACATACTCGTCCATAGACTTAAGCATAGTGTCGAGCACACTAATGCCATACCTGGAGTGGTCTGTCCTCAAGAACCCCTATGGAAGCGACCACTTCCCAATTATGTTGAACTCAGCGAAGCGAGATGGATGCTTGTCACCACCTCCTCGATGGAACGTGGACTCGGCGAACTGGGAACTGTTCCGAGAGCTCACACACTTAGGCCGTGATGACATTGTTGCTCTTAACGTGGACGACGCCGTAGCATATCTAACTGGTTTTATTATTGACGCTGCTACAAAATGTATTAAACAAACTAGTGGACTGGCTCAGAAGCGCCGCATTTCTTGGTGGAACGAAGAATGTCGTAAAGCGCGCAAAAATCAAAACAAAGCTTGGGGATTGCTTCGCGATTCTCCTACTGCCGAAAATCTTATTAATTTCAAACAGGTTAAATCGCAAGGCAGAAGGACACGTCGACGTGCCAAGATAGAGAGTTGGGAGAGGTACATTTCTGGAATAAATTCCTACACAGACGAGGCAAAAGTATGGAACAGGGTGAATAAATTAAAGGGCCGTGAGACGAACCCGCTGCCCTTAGTGAGTACCCAAGGAGATGGCCTGGAGAATCAGGCAAACTGTCTGGGCGAACACTTTGAATATGTCTCCAGTGCATCTCATTATACACAAACATTCCTGAGGTTCAAAGAACGCGCAGAGCGACAGCCCCTCGATCGGAAATGTACCCGAAATGAACATTACAACTGCCCGTTCAGTTTAGCTGAACTTAAAGCTTCTCTTGCTTGTTGCAACGGTTCGGCACCAGGTGCTGACCGTATCATGTATGAAATGATCAAGCACCTACACCCTGAAACACTAAACACACTCCTCTCTCTTTTTAATGTCATGTGGGCTGCTGGTTCCATTACATCTTCTTGGAAAGAAGCTATAGTAATCCCCATACTTAAACAGGGCAAGGACCCGTCCTTACCTAGTAGCTACAGACCCATTGCTTTGACAAGCTGTCTGTGCAAGCTCTTCGAAAAGATGATTAACCGGCGCCTAATATGTGTCCTAGAAAGCAACGGAATACTAGATCCTTACCAATGTGGCTTCCGAGAAGGTAGGTCGACTACAGACCACCTTGTCCGCATCGAGGCAATCATAAGGGATGCCTTTATACACAAACAGTTTTTTCTCTCCGTATTTCTTGATTTAGAGAAAGCATATGACACCACATGGCGCTTCGGTATTATCCGAGACCTTTCCGCTATGGGTATCCGCGGCAACATGTTGAGTACTATCCAAAGTTACCTTTCTAACCGTACCTTTCGTGTAAGGGTGGGCCAGGCCTTGTCTAGGTCTTTCACCCAGGAAACTGGTGTCCCGCAAGGCGGTGTGCTTAGCTGTACACTGTTTATTGTGAAAATGAATTCTCTACGCACGGCTATTCCACTAACGATGTTCTACTCTGTATATGTAGATGATGTCCAGATTGGTTTTAAATCGTGCAACTTTGCTGTCTGCGAACGACATGTCCAGCATGGCTTAAATAAAGTGGCTAAATGGGCTGATGAAAACGGTTTTAGGTTGAGCCCACAGAAAAGCACATGCGTCCTTTTCACTAATAAGAGAGGAACAGTACCAGACCCTGCTATTGAGCTGTCTGGTACCACACTACCTGTAAGCAAAGAGCACAAGTTTCTAGGCATCATATTGGACTCAAAACTCACATTCGTTCCGCACATCAAATATTTGAAGCCTATGTGCCTGAAAACAATGAACTTATTGAAGCTGCTGTCGCGTACAACATGGGGCAGTGACAGGAAATGCATTTTGAACTTGCACCTCACGACTTGACTACGGGGCGATAGTTTACCAGTCTGCTGCACCCAGCGCTTTAAAAATGTTGGATCCTGTTCACCATTTAGGAATCCGCCTCGCGACAGGGGCCTTCAGGACAAGCCCCATACAAAGCCTTTATGTGGAAGCAAACGTGTGGTCGCTCCACCTTCAGAGGACTTATGCCAGCTTTACATATTTCCTTAAAATAAATTCAAACCGTACACATCCTACCTATTTTACCATAAACGATACCACATCTGCCACACTATTTAATAATCGACCAACAGCGAAGCAGCCCTTCTCGCTACGCGTGAGAAAGCTCAGTGAAGAAATGGGTGCTGCACTACTTGAACATTGCCTAATGCCTCCAGCGAAGCTGCTACCGCCGTGGCAGTGGCAGCTGGTTGAATGTGACACATCGTTTATTGAAGTCACAAAACACGCGCCAGATGCACACATTCAAATGCACTTTTTAGAACTAAAGTCAAAATACTCTTGCCCTGAATTTACACAGACGCATCAAAGTCACATGCTGGCGTTTCCTATGCGGCAGTCGGTCCGTCCTCGGAATCCGATGTACTTTATCCCCACACAAGCATCTTTACGGCAGAGGCCTATGCAGTACTATCGGCGGTGAAAGACATTGATAGATTGAAACTCCAAAAGGCTGTAATATTTACCGACTCTTTAAGCGTTGTTAAAGCGTTAATGATGCCGCAAAAACATAAACACCCTGTAATTATCAACATCTACTCACTGATCTGCTCTGTTTATGCATCTAAACAACAAATCATAATATGCTGGGTGCCTGGGCATAGAGACATCGAGGGTAATGTTCTTGCCGACCAAATGGCCACATCAATAACATCGCACGCTATTAATCCTACCGCTGCTGTCCCTGTAACAGATTTGAAACCTTTCTTGCGGAAGAAACTGCGAAGCTACTGGCAACGCTTGTGGGATGCGCAAACAAATAATAAGTTTCACTTGATTAAGCCACAGTTTGGTTTCTGGCCCTCTGCATCAAAAACACGGCGAACTGATGTCCTATTCTGTCGCCTCAGAATAGGACACACATATGGTACCCACAATTTTCTATTGAATGGTAATGATCCTCCAACCTGTGGTAGATGTGGCGAGAGGCTCACCGTTCTTCACGTCCTCCTGGAGTGTAGGGAAGCCGAGAGAGAGAGGAAGAAACATTTTCCTCTGGCATACCGCTGTTCTATCCCTCTTCATCCCGCTATGTTTCTTGGCAAAGAACCGCTTTTCATTACCAAAGCAGTCCTCGCTTTTTTGAATGATGTTGTCTTGCATGTTATCAGCCCAAGAAATACGTAGCGCCTCCTCTCTCAAGAGGATGCCACTGTGATAATAGCTCAGTATAGCACATGCCTCCAGGCCCTTACATCACAAGGGCTCTGTTAAGGCATTAGTGTTTTTGAAACTTTTAGCCTCTGACATATCTTAGTATATCATCAATCTTTCACAATGCATCCCTCGTATCCATAGCACACTTCATTAGTCATTGCCATATTCTTAGTACCTATAGATTTTACGCATTTTACAGCGACTATTTTAGGCCTCTTTACAGCCATGCCACATCTGTTTTATCCACACCTTCTAATTCACCATTCATGTGCCACTGACAAGTCATTATCATCGCCTTGGCGCTCTTTGGCCACATCTGGCCCTTGCGCCAAAAAACTCCAACAATCATCACCATCATCCAAACTTTATTAACAAGCTATATCCAGAAACAGAGGTACCAATCAATTGCGAGAAGTGCAATGGCATCATTACTCTGGATCATATGCTTTGGCAGTGTCCTGTGGCTTTCACAGACTGCGACAAGGAAAGAGACTGGTGGCGGCGAGTGCTTCACAGTGGAGTGCTTTTAGATCAAGTACAGGCCGTCCAGAAGGCCCACGACACGGCGGTAAGGTTAAACCTTACTGTCCCGACGTGGGACTATCATCATCAGCGTTTCCGGCCTCCGGCTGCTGGTTTGCCTGGGAGGGGCTTTTTTCTACTTTTCAACCACCAAAACTGTGAGTACGACACCCAGTTTTTGTACTCCTCCACTATAAAGGTCCCAGGCATCTTCCGCCACAAAAATCAGCTTTCTACATGCAGTAGAAGCTGAGTTATTAGCCATTTTCGTGCCGTTTTTCCCCCCACTGGCGGCCATTACCCACCTTGGGTCTTCAACCAGCCATAACATCGTCTTCACAACCTTTTTTCGACAACCAAATGTATCAAAAGATTCCCTGGGACCTCAAGAGTCCAGAGTGACCATTTGCCAGCAAAAAGAAGCATTTTCTGAGCGAAAATCGTCTTGTTTACTTCGTTGTTTTCCCGCCAACATGTGCGCCGCCATCTTGGAAACGGGGCTACACGTCTAAACGAGCATATCTCAGCGAGTTTCCTGCCTATGAAGATGATTTTTATATCAAAATGCTCAGGAAAATGAGAAGATAGTCAAAGGAAAAAGTGCGAATGTCCTAGACGCAGCGGAAGTGATAAAGTCACCCATCTCCCAGAAAGGAGCACCTGGCACCTCATTGTTGCTAGACCTGAAGATCGTAATCTGCCAAATTTGGCGGAACTTGTGTTTTTTGGCCGAAAATTTTTAAAAAAGTCAAAAACAATTTCTCGAGTGAACCAATGTTGCTAGACGGCGGTAAATAGGCCACCAAATCTAGCGAAAACTGATTTGGGCAGAAAAAGTGTCTCTTAGTTCCGAAAACTGCCATAAAGGTACAGGACAAAACAAACCACTTGTCTAAAAAGTCATAGCTCGGTGACTTTTCGGCTTACGAAGATGTTTTTGGTATCAATATATCCAGAAAATTGATAAGAGTGCCGTGGGAAAAAGCGCGAGTGTTGTAGACGCAGTGGAAGTGATAAAAGCATCCTTCCCTAGACAAGAAAAGCTTGCACCACACTGTTGCTCGACCTCAAGCTCGGAATCCGCCAGAATTGGTGGAACTCGGGATTTTTGGCCAAATATTTTGCGAAAGCATTCAAGAAACTTCTCGAGTGAATTGATGTTGCCAGTATGCGGTAAATGGACCGCTAAAACTGGTGGAAAATTACTTTAGGCTGAAAAAGCAACATTTTGTTCGAAGAACTCACAAAAGAAGTAGGACGAAATCAAAGCTCGCCAAACAAGTGTAACGACTGTGAGGACAGCGGAAAAAAAAAGTCACAATCAGCAAGAATGAACAGAAGCAAAGAAGAAAAGAATGAATCTGGCCTCTGCAAGAGGGATGAGCAAAGAGCAGGCTATCTGGGCAGGATGACTGTGCTTGGACCCTTGTCCAAGAAGAGCCAACTGTCTCTCTCATTGAGTGGTAACACTCAAATGCAGAAGAACCAAAACGAATCATCAAAAAAACAAAGGCGAACAAAAAGAAAAAGGAAAGGGAACCATCAAGAGAAGAGACAGAGCCCAAAGCAATGAGGCAAGAAGATTCAAACCAAACTGACATGGGGTCAACATCCACAGTTTTTGATGGAGACCAAGAAAACGAATCCAGAAAGAGTGAAGCAATTCATGATGAGGAGGGGACAAAACCAGGAGCATCCACACAGAGGGAATTCTCTGACAGTGAGGAATCCCAAAGGCCACCACAGTGGAAAACGGGTGTTACCCAAGAAGATAAAGTACACCACCCAGAAGAGGAGGTAGTTTCTATGACTTCGAAAACCAGCAACAAGCCTGAAAAGACCTCAGTCCTTGCAAGGCTAACGAAAGCCGACAAGGCTACATTGAAGGCCTTAATAAAAATCTCCAACCTTACAGGTGGAGATGAAGAGGTTGCACACCAAATCGAGGCTATCTTGTCCGAACAGGCAAGATTGAAAAACCTCGTCATGGAGCAAGCTCAAGAACTAGCTTTCCAGAAAGGAAGAATTGAAGAACTAGAAAAGAGGAAAGTTGAACTTGAACAAAGCTCTACTGAAAAACAGGACACCACAAATCATGGTCATAGGGAAGGAGCTTCGACACAAGGAAAGCCGAAGCCAACATATGCAGTTATAGTCACTTCCAGCTCATTACAGAAGAAAGAAGTGGCAGAGTTAATTAAGAAAAAAGTTGACCCCCTTCATACGGGAATAGAAGACGCTCAAATGCGACCAGGAAGGGAAGGGATTGTCATGACCACTTCATCCAAAGAAGCATCTGACAAACTGATGCGAATTCTCGAAAAAGACAAGGACCTGAGGCCACTTACAGTAAAGCAGCCAAAACAAAACAGGCTACAAGTCAAGGTGGTTGGAGTGGAGGAGGAATTGGACATTGAGACTCTTCCTGAGAGGATCATTGCTCAAAACCGCCTGAATTGCTCGACAGAGGACATCATGGTCAAGAAAACATGGGAAGGAAAGAATGGCAAGACAGTGATTCTTGGGCTGAACCGAAAAGGAGTAGACGCAATGGGCCAAAGAAAAGCCTTGAACATCGGGTGGACAAGATGCCCAATATATGA
This sequence comes from Dermacentor silvarum, assembly GCF_013339745.2. Lineage (NCBI taxonomy): Eukaryota > Metazoa > Arthropoda > Arachnida > Ixodida > Ixodidae > Dermacentor > Dermacentor silvarum. The sequence continues at coordinate 14,303,024 of NC_051162.1, forward strand.
CCATATCTTTCTACCACGATGCACTAAATGCGCTGCATATGGACACACAGCATTTGAATGTGATGGGCCACTACGCTGCGCTAATTGTGGAAAGAATGGTCACCGTCACCAAGACTGCGACATAGAATCACATTGTAGAATATGCTCACTAGAAGGACTGGAAGACACAGAGCATTCCATGATGGCGTGGGAATGTCCTACGTATGTAGAAAAGCTACAGAGTGAGAAAAGACGAATTATGTCTCGCTTGTGCTAGATAGAGCGCAAGGAAATCCGAAACAGTCAAAATGGCGTTCAAACACGTACATGACTCGAGAACAGTACGAAAACATATACAAACACACGTACCTGACAAAAATAACAATTCAATACATATAATACAGGCAAATCTGGCTAGATCTTACAAAGCAACACAATCATTAAGAAACTTTTTTGACGAAGAGGGACATGACATTTCTGTCCTTCAAGAACCATACTTCCTTGAAAAGAAAATAATTGGCTTCCCAGTGAAACATAAAATAATAGCAAACACAACTAATCCAAAAGTAGCAGTTATAGTACATAATTATGATATGATAGTTTTTCCAATACTTATAGAAGATAAAATAATTGCATTAAGAGTAGGTAAAGGAGAAAAGGAAATACTAATTGTCAATTGCTATTGTCCACCCCAGGAAGATATTAATCCACTCATACTCGAAATCGAGCGAATAGTCCAAAATATTTCTTATGCAAACATATTGATAATGGGAGACTTCAATGCAAAAAATAACATATGGGGTAGTAAAAATAATGATCTCCGAGGAGACCAAGTCCTAGACTTTACAATTAGGAACAACCTATACATAATTAATGATAAAGATTCACCGCCCACATTTATAACAAATAGAGCGAAAGGGTGGATTGACCTAACAATAGCAGACCAAAATCTTGTAGAAGATATATCAAATTGGGAAGTATTAAAAACTTCAATAACAGTGATCACAGATATATTAGTATTATAATATCAAGCAGTATAACTCAGGAAGAGGTCGGTATTACTCTTAAAGGCCAACAAAAAATAATGGAAGAAATGATAAATGACAACTGGTACGAAGCGGTACAAGGCCATATAAACCTCGAAGAAGATATCAAAAGAATCATAAAGACATTTTATAACAAATTACAAATATTAGAGAAGAAATACACCAAAAAGAAAAAACCACCAAAAAGTAAACCTAATCCTTGGTGGTCAGAAGAGTTAGAGATAGAAAGGAAAAAAGTACGAGCTAAAAGAAGAAGGTATCAAAGAGCAAAAGGAGATCTAAGATTAGAGTTCAAAAAAGAATATTACAGAGAACATGACGTATACAATAATATGATAGAAAACGCGAAAAACAAAAGCTGGCAAAACACATGTAAAAAAATTACACGTAACCCTTTCAACCTACCATATAAAATAGCGCGAAACCAATTAAAAACAAAAATAATGTTTACTAGCCTCAAAAAAGAGAATGGTGAAAACACTACAAGCCTGGAAGAAACAATAAGCTACATTTTAGATAAACTCTTTCCGACCTGTCCAACAGTCGATGAAAGCCATACAGAGGAAATAGAAATAGAAGAAAGCCACACAACTAATATACAAGAAAATCTGAATAAGGGAATTCATTACACCAATTTAAGCACGGAAGAAGACAAAACAAATAGAAGAAACACTATAAGTCAAGATGTACCTTTCACAGAAATAGAAATTGATTGCGTAGTTAAAAACTTGAGAACAAATGTAGCTCCAGGTCCTGACAACTTAAGGACAGTATTTGTCCAAAAATTATACAATGCCCATAAAAACTTCTTCATAAATCTCTTTAACGCATGCTTAGAAACGGGATACTTCCCTAAAGAATGGAAAAGGTCAAAAATAATACTAATTCCCAAAGATAAATCAGGCGATAAAAAAGACGAAACTGCATACAGACCAATAGCTGTGAATTCTGTCTTTGGTAAAATCCTTGAAAAATTGTTAAAGGACAGAATTTATTATTTTCTTTATACGCGAAATCTTTTTCAAAGACACCAGTACGGCTTTACTCATAGAACATCCACAACATTGGCATTAGAAGAAATAAAAAAGAGAGTCCAACAAGCAAAACTCGACGGATTTAATGCCCTAATAATTTCCTTAGATATTAAAAACGCATTTAATTCCATAAAAGCGCTCAATGTTACGGAAAAATTAGAACAATACAAATGTCATCAAAACCTAATAGCGTTGGCACACAATATATTAAGGAACAGAGAAATAACATACCAAAGTGACAACATCTCCATTACAAAAACATTAAAAACAGGCTCACCACAAGGTTCACCTTTGAGTCCTCTCTTTTGGAATCTAGTCATCTCGGATATCTTACAAATAAAAACAGACCTAGACGTCCATATACAAGCATTTGCAGACGACATCGTCGTTGTAGTTAAATTCCATTCCAGAACGGAGGCTGAAAGAAAGTCGAATAGTACACTAGCACAATTACAACAATGGTCTGAACAAAAAGGAATTGCATTTAATTCAGAAAAATCAGCATTCATGTTAATAGGTAAAAAATACTCCAGTCATTCCCCACAGATAATTCTAGGTGGACGCAGATTAAAAAAAGTAAACGAAATGAAAATATTAGGTGTAATATTTGACCCAACCATGTCCTTCATTCCGCACTTAGAATATACTAAACAAAAAGTATACGATATCACTCACAAACTAGGAAGAATACTTAGAGGAAATGATATGGGAAGCGCGGAGAGGTTAAGAAAAAATTATAAGCAAGGAATAGAACGAATGATAGTATACGGAGCACCTGTTTGGTACTCTAATAAAACAATAATCCTTAAAAAACTAAGAGCGATTCAAAGAATTCCTCTCATTATGATTTCCAAGGCATTTAGAACAACCTCTAATTTAACCCTAAACATATTGTGTAACATCCCACCAATTTTTCTCACTATTGAGAAGGAAAAAGAAGTACATGACATATTTTGCCATGAAAAAAACTTTATCTGGAATGAAACGCCATTTACCTCAAATCAAGTCGTTAGTAAAATAGACGTTTGGCTTAATCATCCATCAGAGAAATTATATTTTAAATACTAAACAGATACAAAAGAAACACCAGATTTCAAAATATATACGGATGGTTCTTCGACAAGTGGAGCAACTGGGGCAGCTTTCGTAGTTTTTGATAAAACAGGCAATGTTAGCTACATGAAAAGATATAAACTCCCTGAGTATAGTACGAACTTTGAAGCCGAAGCCGTAGCAGTATTAAAAGTATTAGAATATATGGAAGAAACAAAACTACAGGGTAACGTTCAAATATACTCAGACAGTCTGTCTACTTTACAAGCCTTGAATAATCCTTTAAATCAGAATCCGGTCATCGCAGACATTAAAACAAAACTGAAAACAAAAGAAAACAAAGTGAAACTATTTCATATCAAGGGTCATAGCGGTGATCCAGGAAACACTTTAGCGGATGAGCTTGCAAAGGAAGCAACAAAAATGGGAGAATCAATAAATTTACCAATAACAAAGAAGTTCATCAAAAAGAATCTGAACAAAACAGTAAATGACAGATGGAATCATCTCTGGAATGAGGAAGGCAAAAATAGTTACGCATACGAGTGGATTAAAAATGTAAATAATATTCCTACACACTTCCCAACAAACTTTAACTCATCCCAAGCAATATCAGGACACGGGAGGTTTCCGTTCTACTTCCAAAGGTTCAATATTAAAGAAAATGTTCAATGTCACTGCCAAAAACAATGTCTCAGTTTTGATCACTACCTAGAAAATTGTCCTACTGTCAAAGAAGAACGCAACAAGTTAGAGCAAATGCTTGGAAAACAAATAGCTAAACGAAAACCAGAGATAATCAAAGAAAAGAAAACTTTTGAAATATTAGAAAGAATGGTTGAATTAATAATCGAACAAAACCCCCAGGTGTAAATTTTTTTATATAGTAAACAACACACAATTCATTACATATACAATAAACAACCACTTGTTATAGAGCGAGAGGTGAACGTCCATAGTAGAGGGAGTCATCCCCACCTACTCGCCTAGACAAGTGAAACCAAGTCAAAACACGAAAACATAGACAAACTTCTACAATAAAAGAAAACAACTTAAAACCATTTTATCTTGTAACTACCTATAACCTAATTATTTAAACCAAACACTCCTAGTGATAGCCACTGCAAAATAATGATGAAAACCAAAACCACAACACTAATAATTGACTAACAATATATGTCTTCTATGCCAAGAGTTCACAGAAGAACAGAAGAAACGAAGAAACAAAGAAGACGTACATCACAGAATGAAGAAAAGAAGTAATGTTTTGTAAGTCAAGACGACTAAAATTTTACTTATCTATTTTATGTATAAACATTGTGTTCAATAAATGCCCGCTTCCAGGCCCGTTCCCTTGGCTGGGGTCGCTGATGGTGATAGTCTCAATCTTTTCACTTTCTTCCCTCTATCTTTATCCTTTTCCTACCAATTAAATTTCTCCTACCCTTTACATTTTCTATCCCTCCCATTTCAACATCTTACTTATACTCTTTCTTTCTTTTTTTTTCATCACATTTCACTTTTCTTTTTCTCTTTCTTTTTCTTTTTCATCTATCTTCATATCCTCCAACCTGCGATACTTTAGTGGAGCAGGGAGGCAGTTCTTTGCCTCACTCACTTTCTGTCCCGACGTGGGAGCCGCCTGCGTCATCCTAAGGGTTGATCTTCAGGACCTGAATAAAGTTTATCATACCATACCATACCATTATATGCTGGGTGCCTGGCCATAGAAGCATTGAGGGTAATGTGCTAGCTGACCGAATGGCTACGTCAATAACATCGCACGCTATTAATCCTACAGCCACAGTTTCTGCAACAGATTTGAAAGCTTTCTTGCGTAAGAAACTGCGAAGCCATTGGCAACGTCTGTGGGATGCAGAAACAAATAATAAGCTTCACTTGATTAAGCCACAGTTAGGTTTCTGGCCCTCCGCAACGAGAACGCGGCGAACTGATGTCCTATTCCGTCGTCTCAGAATAGGACACACATATGGCACCCATAGTTTTTTTGCTGACCGGAGATGAACCACCAACCTGCTGTAGATGTGGTGAGAGGCTAACCGTCCTCCACGTTCTCCTGGAGTGTCGGGATGCCGAAACAGACAGAAAAAAACATTTTCCTTTAGCTTACCGCTATCACGTCCCTCTGCATCCCAATATGTTGGTGAAGAACCGCTGTTTAACACCAAAGCAGTCCTGTTTCCTAAACGACGTGGTCCTGCATGTTATAAGCCCAATAAATTCATAGCGCATCCTCTCTCCAGAGGATGCCGCTTTGATGGTAGTTTTGTATAAGCACATGCCTCCAGACCCTTGTGTTTCAAGGGCTCTGTTTAGGTAGTAGTGTTTCTTGACAATTTTATATCTGACATATATTTTATATCATATCATTCTTTAGCAATGCATCTTTTATGTTCATAGTACACGTCACTAGTCATTGCCATTATCTTATTACATGTAGATTTTACGCACTTTACAGCGACTATTTTAGGCCCCTTTACAGCCACGTCACATCTACTTCTTTGAATTCATCTCTTCACTGCGAACTAAAAACCTGGCCCTTGCGCCACTAAACTCCAACAATCATCATCATCTAAAATAATGCCTAGAAACTTATAATCGCTGCTCACAGAGAGCGCATTTCCTTTGATTCGTATACTGGGGACAGGCGTTATGCCTCTATTGTTTGTAAAAAGTACGCAAGTGCTCTTCTGGGCGTTTACTTTAAAGCCGTTATCATCTGCCCATTTGGACAATCTGTTTGTTCCCAGCTGTACTGGTCGTTCGCAGATGGCAATATTGCATGATTTGAAGGCTATTTGCACATCGTCGACATAAATGGAATAAAACATTGTGCGTGGAATGACGGTGTGCAGGGAATTCATTTTTACAATAAATAGTGTGCAACTAAGCACCCTCCCTGTGGCACACCGGTCTCTTGGGTGAATGACTTAGACAAAGCGGTGCCCACTCTTACGCGGAATGTGCGATTAGATAGGTAACTTTCGATTGTATTTAACATGTTGTCACGGGCACCCATCGCCGAGAGATCTCGGAGAATGCCGTAGCGCCATGTCGTGTCGTAAGCTTTTTCTAGGTCGAGAAACACTGAGAGGCAGAACTGCTTATGTATAAAAGCATCTCTAATACAAGACTCAATGCGAACAAGGCGGTCTGTTGTGGACATACCCTCCCTGAAATCACATTGCAAGGGGTCTAGTAGTTTGTTATTTTCAAGGAAACAGATTAAGCGCCTGTTTATAATTTTTTCGAATAGTTTTCACAGGCAGCTTGTTAGCGCTATTGGCCTGTAGCTGTTGGCTAGGGATGGGTCTTTAGCTTGTTTAAGCACGGGAATGACTATAGCTTCCTTCTACGAGGACGGGATATATCCATCCGCCCACATGACATTGAAAAGATACAGGAGTGTTTTCAGCGCTTCAGGATTCAGGTGCTTAATCATTTCATATATGACACGATCACCGCCTGGCGCCGAGTTATTGCAGCAAGCGAGGGATGCTTTCAGTTCAGTTAAAGTGAATGGATAGTTGTAGGAGTCACTCGATGAGCCTTTACGTTTCAGGGGCTGTCGCTCTTCACGTTCTTTGAACATCAGAAATGCTTGTGTGTAGTGGGACGCACTGGAGATATATTCAAAGTGTTCGCCCAGACAACCACCCTGATCTTCCTGGCTCTCTCCTTGAGTACTTTACTAAGGGGAGTGGGTGTACCTCCCGGCCTTTTAATTTATTTACTCGATTCCACACTTTCGTCTCATCCGTGTAAGAATTTATGCTGGAGATGTACTTCTCCCAACTCTCCCTTTTAGCACGTCGACGTCTTCTTCTACCCTGGGACTTTATTTGTTTGAAACTAATCAAGTTTTCGGCGGTTGGAGAGTCGCGAAGTCGTCCCCAAGCTTTGTTTTGATTTTTCCGTGCTTCCTTGCATTCTTCGTTCCACCACGGGATACGACGTTTATTAGCCAGTCCGTTAGTTTGACGGATGCATGTTGTGGCAGTCTCAATTATAAAGCCCGTTATATATGCTACAGCATCGTCTATATTTAAAAAGGCAATATCGTCCCTGCTTAAATACGTTTGTTTTTGGAAACGTTCCCAGTTAGCCGAGTCAACCTTCCATCGGGGAATGTGTGAGGTACATAGATCTTGTTTTGTCAGTTTTAACATGATTGGGAAGTGGTCGCTCCCAAAAGGGTTCTTCAGAACGGACCACTCCAGGTACGGAATCAGTGTACTCGACACGATACTTAAATCTATGGAGGAGTATGTGTTGCGCGCCATGCTGTAGTAAGTTGGCTCTTTCTTATTAAGTAAACATGCTCCTGAAGAAAAGAGAAAGTTTTCAATTAGGCGTCCTCTCGCATCGCAACGAGAGTCTCCCCACAATGTGTTATGTGCGTTTAAATCTCCGACAACTATGTATGGTGCCGGAAGTTCATCTATGTAGTTCTGAAATTCAGTTTTATTAAGTTGATAATTAGGAGGGATGTATATAGAGCTAACAGTGACTAGCCTGTGAAACAATACCCCTCGGACAGCAACTGCCTCTAGGGGCGTACGAAGTTTCAGTTCTCGACAGGCAACACCTCTGTCAACTAAGATAGCAACACCGCCGGATGACACGAAGGTGTCATCGCGGTCTTTGCGAAAGATGGCGTATTTGCATTGTGTAGATTTAAGGTGTGTCTCCTGAACACACAGCACCTTCGGATTAAACTTGTGTAGGATTTCTTTGACGTCATCATGGTTGTGTAGGAGGAGTCATCTGACGTTCCATTGTATTATTTGTGTATTCATGTTGAAAGTGTTTTTGTGCTGTGTGTAAAGGAGACTAACTTAAGCTACAGAGCCCTTGTCGGGCCCTGTGATGCGGGATTTTTCTTTTTTGGAGCGATCGCGAGATTCTCTCCGCTCCTGAGGCGCTGGTGGCGCCGTCTGGCCGGCTGTTGTGTCTATCGCCTCTTGTGAGGCGCTGGACACGCGCTCTTGCGAGCGGTTGGTGTGACGAGAAGGCCTCGCCTCGAGGGACGAGGCCCTGGAGGCCGCCAGCCCGGAGGTCGATGGCCCCTTCTTGTGAGTTGGCGGAGCAGCGCTAGCTGCAGCCGCCGGGGGGGGGGGGGGGGGATAGCGTCATTGCCGGCTCACTGTGAGTCGGCCGGACAGCCGCCGGAAGCCGTTGCGACGCTGCCCCCGGACGCGCCACTTCGGCAAAGGTGTTCTTTGGCAGGTATGACACCCGCCTGCGTGCCTCTTTGAACGAAATATTTTCTTTGACTTTGATTGTGACAATTTCTTTTTCCTTCTTCCAGGATGGGCAGGACCGTGAATATGCGGCGTGCTCCCCATCACAGTTCACGCAGTGGAGAGCGTTTTGACATGTTTAAGAAAAGTGTTCATTGGCACTGCATTTTGCACAAGTCTGACGGCCTCGGCAGTTCTGTGAACTGTGCCCGAATCGCTAAAAATTTAAAACGTCGGAGCGGGTTAGGCATGTATGGCCTGACACGGATCTTGACATACCCGGCCTCGATGGTCTCGGGTAGCACACTAGAACCAAAGGTAAGAATAACATGTTTCGTTTGAATTTACTTTCCATCGCGCCTCATCTTAATTCGTTTTACGTTAACCACGCTCTGTTCTTTGAGTCCTTCCAAAAGTTCTTGCTCAGTGAGCTCCATTATATGTCATCGTCTGAGATTACACCACGGATGGTGTTCATGGTACAGTGAGGGGTGACCGTAACTGGGATTTGTCCGAAAGAGACTAGTTTAGGCAGCTTTTCATACTGTTTTTTGTTGCGGAGCTCCAAGAGGAGGTCACCGCTGGCCAACTTAGTTGCTTTGTAGCCTGGGCCTATAACTTCTGTCATACATTTGGAAACGAGGAACGGTGAGATAATCCTCACAGTCTTCTGTGGTCTTTCACTGTGTACTTTACATGGTAGCGCGGGAAATTCTCTATTTGGTGACCAAAAAACTTGAAAACGTCTTCGGTGCGCCCCAGTTTCTGGGGGCGATCAGGGAGTTTGGGGAAAGCACGATCCATAAGTCTATCTAAATTTCGGCAGAAACGCCAGCCACCCACCATGGAGCAACCAGGGGACACCGCAGGACATATAGGAAGCAAGTCATGCAGACGCCAACTGTACGTTGCCGCTATAACCAAATATGTTCAGCCAAGGTTGGTTGCACCACACAAGGTTAACCCTCGCTGCCTGGAAAGTCGGAAGTAAATAGAAGAGAGGAGAAGACAGGAAAGATTGAAAGAAAGAGGGAAAGCCGCAGATTGGAGAGGGGGACAGGAAGAGGCAACTACCGATTTCCCGCGGGTGGGTCAGTCCGGGGGTGCCGTCTACGTGAAGCCGAGGCCAAAGGGGTGTGTTGCCTCTGCCGAGGGGCCATAAAGGTCCAAGCACTCAGCATTGGCTCAACCCCCAGGATCTACTTTTCCCCGGACACGGCTAAGCCGCGCACGGTTAGACCCGGGAGGGTCCATCCCTCGTGTGCTCGGGTCCGTGGTGTCGCAACACACTAAACGCCTGCTGGCGCAGACGCCCCTGCGGGGACACGTTGTCGGCGCCCACTGCCGCGGACCCGAGGGTTGTCACCATTAAAGCACTTCTGCTGGACATCTCGCACTCGACGACTGTTCTGCTTTACCAGGACCATGGGCACAGTGGAGTGTTCGGCAACGAACTGGCTAATTTCTTGGCATCCTGCGCCGCAGTCGTCGGCGCGCAGAGGGTGGCGCCGAAGCCTTTTGCGTCGATACGCTCTGCCTTTCGAAAACGCAGCCGCTGAAGGGAGCACGCCAGTGGAAGCAAGATAACGCGGACACGGCGCTGTAGCGCTGGGTGCCGCAACTCAATGAAATCCCGCCGTTACCCTCCCCCCCTCCGCCCGCTTGTCACGCCACTGACGGAGCACGGGCGCTTCGCTTTCTATTTTAATCGAACCACGGAACACCTATTCAAAAATGGGCTTTTATTGCGCGAATGCAGCACAAACTTTTACTTTGAAAGGCAAGCACTGATTTGAAGCATGTCCTGACTTGAAGCATGTCCTAAAGTAGGACCCAATCAAAGAACACACAGTTAGCAAATTGCACCAATGTCCACAGCATCCTGTAGCACTCCACTGACCAACACAAGAATGAATGAATGAATAAAGCCTTTATTTTAAGGAAGGGGACGGCTCTAGGCCACTAATGGGGATTAGGTGGGAAAGGAATGTGGGTTCCCGGATTGTTGGCTGAGGCACATCTTCATCTCAGTCTTTGATCTCCCGCTTTATGCATTACACAGGTGCATTTTCAGTTCCGCCGCTCTCGCACGGGCTGGTCGACCCCTTCTACACTACTCGAAACAAGCCACTTTGTCTGCCATATGTCGCAATGGCTTTCTGTGTTTCAGGGTTAGCTTGTATTCCAATTCCTAGTGTTCTAATATCTCCGTGCAGTAAATGTTCAATGTTGGATCACCCTTGTGAAAAAGCTGCACAGTTCCAAATGAGGTGTTGCAAGTCTGCTCTGCATGACTCCTGACAATGTGTGCATCGGGTGTAAGTGTTCGCAGTCGTAGCTTGTCTGGTTTGGTGCCATTTCTCAAGTATGCGTGGGGTGTATGCAGCGTTGGCCATAACCTTGTTCAAAAAAACCTCTTCCGTGCGAGTAAGGCCGCCCTTGTAAAACACATGTACTGGTATAGCTTCTAATACTTTCCGTTTACTGTCTGCTTTTATTTTTTAGTGCGAATGTAATGCATCAGTGCTCTGCTAGGAGAGCCTTCGGCCAATATCTTTCGGTATGGATCCGCGGGGTTTGGCGAGGAAATGGAGTGTGTGTAGCTGTACGTGTAATCAAGCCCACCCGCTTGCGCGGCAACTGCGTGAGCGGCTGCCTTTACCCCATCCGTGCCGGTGTGCCCCGGTGTTCATATGATTTCAACATTTGTCCCATTGTCCAGTATTCTCTTTACCTTTTTTTCTGGTGTCGTTGGCCACAGCTTCATCTGTCGTAGGCACCGTTAATTCGGCCACCGCTTCGTACGAGTCAGTTAGGATCCGATAATTATTTCGCACACTCTACTCTACAATGTCTCCCATGTAAATGGGAATGATGTTGACCGATCCCCATATAGCTAAAAGTTCTGCGTGCAAGGTTGCACCCCCGGGAAGCTGACATGTGTGATAGCCATTGTGTTGGGGTGCAGATGTGCTAACCCAGGCCATGCTTGCCATGTCGTTTTTGATTGCAGCGTCCGTGTAGATTTCAATGGTGTGCTGTGGCTTTCTTAGTTCTAATCTCTTTTCAAATATTTTTCTAGCTTCCGCGTTTCGTCTGGCGATAGGGCGTTGTTGCCTCCAGTAGTGCCCAGTGGTGCTTCCCATGGTGGCGTTATGGTCGCTTCCGCGGGCTCTCGCTTCACATGGACTTGTTTATCCCATGCCATGATCTGTTTTCCCTAAGTCGTGTTTTCCAACCGGGATCGCATTTGAATTCGTGCTTCATTGATTAGGTCCCGTATGGGTGGAATCGTTACCAGCTTGAGCAGGTCGTCGTTCCTCGTGCGATTCGGTAGCCCAGTGATAGTACGGAGGATGGCCCTGTGTAACTTTTCGATGTCGCCGAGGTCTCGTTCAGAGAATTCGTACACGGGTGCCCCGTAATGAATCGTTCCAACCGCGACTGCTTTTGCCAGCGTTTCGCACGCTTTCTGACGCGCTCCGCCATACTTGCTCAATAGGCTCCGTACAGTGAACAGAGGGCGCTACAACGGAATACGGCAAAACGCCGTGCAGCGCCAATGGTGGTAGGAATGTGAAACACTGAGACGGCCGCTCCGAGCCCCGCGGCAGCAACTGAACGTGTTTCAACGCGCGCGTGACGTTCAAAATATCGCATGTGTTGTTTTACGGATTTAAGCCGATAAGCTGTATTGAAAATTACTTACGTGCGCCTATACTCGACAAAGGAGACAAGCTGTATGTGGCGGGCCACGTTTACGACGTCAAGGAGACCGACGGCGCCGACTTGAGGGCGCCGTCGGTCACTCTGAGCAAGGGAAACAAGTGTACGACATTTCCTTGCAGGTAGGGAGAACATGCATGCATTTTTATATCAGCAAGTGGTTTTGACGCATAAGCGGAAGCGCACACGCTACCACGACATATTGGAGGAAAATCTGCGGTGCAAGTTAAACGAAGACGAAGAACACACAAACAGGACGGGAGCGTGCGGCGCATTGCAACTAGCTCAAACCAAGATTATGCTACCGCGACGTTTTTTGAATGAGAACAGTCCCAAATCGACATTCGGTGATTACACGTCGTTTTTGCTACGTTGCCAGGTATTCCGGTGCGTGGTCACAGAAATGTCCAACTGCAGCTCTGCTATTTGCAGTATTTCGTTCATTTCGTGGCCGACGTGCGCAGAAACGCATTTTTGCAAATCTATAAATGAAGCGTTTCTAGGTGTTGATTTTTCCTTTATTGGCTACTCCGCCGTTCACGAAGTGTTTGGAGCAGATCCTGCTCGCCTGCTTCGGCATCCACGGCGAGCCGTCATTCTCGCCGAAGAAAACAAGAGGAGCATGATTGCGAATACTACGCAGTTTATACTGACGCCAAAGTGCCCTATGCATGCGGCTGCAAGCAAGAGCGCACATGCAGTAACCGAATGACTTCTTCACGAGAAGGTAAACGAGGCAAACACGCCACAAAGCGCTGACGAGAGCGAGCAGTCTCACGGCGGGCGCCACTTGGTGAAGGCATTTGAAGTTTAGATGTTACACGCACCATCACTACCCCCAAAATCAACGCAAACCGAGTTTACTTACTTCGCTGAAAGTATCACAGAAAAACGCAATTTAACAGTTAATTACCGGACTGCAAGCAATCAACAAAGATTCGCATGCAGCCTACAAGAGCATTTGAGGCGCAAATTCGCGCGTAAAATTTCGCGCTACGCAAGCTTGCTGTGCAAAACGTGCTCCATACACTTCCAACCGCGCTAAGCACACAAATACAGTTGCAGAACCTCAAGCAGCTAGACCTGGATAGACCTTAAAGCATATAGTTTACATTGACACTAGCAAAACGCTGTTTTCACAATTACTTAACTCTTCGAACAGCAACAATCCATCTTTTTCGTCGTTCTTGTTCTCACGGGCGGCCAGGAAATCGGTATACAATTTCACGCCAGGCTGGCCTTCGTGGCTGTGGTAGTTTTTACGCAGCAGCAGTACCGGCACTTGTTCCTCTTCCTTTTCCGTACGCTTTCAGTCGATGGATTCGAATTAGTCGAGCTGAAGGATGACATTGTCTCAACGCCAGAAAAGACCGAACAGCACCATCGACGCCACGCCTACGAATACCCCCGCGCACTTTGGCCGTCTCATTATTGTTGGCGGCGCTGCGACAGATGGCGCACCAATCGCAGCAAACTTCACTGTACGGAGCCTATATTGGTCTAACCATGTGCAATAGCGGTCTCCATTTTTGCTTTAGTGTGCGAGTCCATACCTGGGGGCTGTTGCAACTAGCAATCTGTGCTCCGAGGATCCTAATTTGTCCATTGGTCGACGTAATATCGCTTTCGCCTATGTGTAAAGTTATTTAGTTAGTTATGTAGGGTTTTGTGGCGCAAAAGCAACTAAGGCTATGATGCGCCATGCGTATTATGAAAAAAATATATATATAATTTGGTGAAAGTGCTTCAAGCAACGAACATTTATTTTAAGTTTAAGAACCCTGTTTCATCTAAGAACTTAAAAACATCGTCTAAAGATACAACTGCGTTTTCAGCTAGGATCAGGGAAGGATGAAGTGGTGTTCGTGTTTTGTAAAGTTCATAAAAATATTTCTGCCTTTTTTCCTCGAACGCTGGACATGTTATTAAAATGTGATTCACAGAGATTCTTGGCATTGATCACAAACCGCTTGTTGGCATATACTTCGGCTGTAGAAACCGTAGCAGACTGCGGCAACCTAAGACGATTTTCCCAGTGTTCCGATACAACTGTGCTTTCAGCATGTTCATTTGTCTTGGAACCGTCAGTGTAAAACTCGGTGTAGTCATTGTATTTATTTTGTAATTCTAAGAAATCTTGCATTATGTGTTCAAGCGGTGTTTCTTTTTTCTTGTGGCATGTTAGAGTAAAATCGCAAGAATATGCGTAATCATACCATGGGGGGAGTCTGTTTGGTCTTTCGGCGACTTTGTAGCTTTGGCACATATCTTCGAATCGAAGGATAAGTGGTCTCACGCTATGTGGTTTGTTAGCATAGTGTGTTCTGTGTGTGGTGTAAGTAACAAGAGTGTGGCATATATGACTAGGTAGAGCTGTGATTCTAAGCACGTATGAAATTGTAAGCAAGGCTCTTCGGTGCTCCAAACAGGGTTCGTTACTGTCGGCATATAAGCTTTCTACTGGTGAGGTCCTGTACGCACCAGTTGCTAAGCGTAGTCCGTCGTTGTGCGTGGGATCAAGACGTTTGATGTAAGACTGCCTTGCTGACCCGTAAACTATGCAACCGTAGTCAAGAATGCTGCGCACGACGGAGCGGTAAATACGCAACAGGCAAGTTCGGTCGGCGCCCCAATGCTTACGTGATAGGACCTTCAGGATGTTAAGCGCTTTGTTTGCTTTAGTTTTTACGCTGTTAATATGCGCGATGAAGTTTAATTTACTATCAAAAATGATTCCTAAGAACGATTGTTCGTGTTTAACTGGTAACGGGTTTGGATTTAATTTGAGAGCTGGTTCAGGGTGTAACCCCTTTTTTTGTGAAAATACCACTGCCACAGTTTTTTGTGTAGAAAACCGAAATCCATTTTTATCGGCCCATTGCGTCAACTTGTTAATTGTTATCTGGATTTGCCTTTCGCATGTAGACATACCCGAGGCACGGTATGCAATTTGAAGGTCCTCGACGTATAAAGAGTACATAATGTTGGGCGGTATAACTGAATTGATGGAGTTCATCTTCGCCACGAAAAGAGTGGTGCTTAATACGCAACCATGTGGGACGCGATTTTCTTGGACAAAGACTCGGAACAGTGTTGCTCCCAGACGGACTTGAAATGTTCGGTTTGACAAAAAATCGGCCAGACAGCTGAGCATTCTGCCGCGTATTCCTAGTGTTGCTAGATCTTGTAAAATGCCATACCTCCATGTGGTGTCGTATGCTTTTTCTAGGTCGAAAAACACCGCTAGGCAGTGTATGTTCAAGACGAATGAGATGGTCAGTTGTTGAGCAGCCTTTCTTGTAACCACACTGGTGAGTATCTGGTAAGTTATCTGTTTCGAGAACGTATGCTAGTCTTATATTTATTATGCTTTCGTAGGATTTAGCGAGGCAACTTGTTAGTGCTATAGGTCTGTAGCTGTTAGGTGTATTTGGTGATTTTCCCGCCTTCAGGAAGGGAACAATAACAGCCTTTTTCCACTCTGCAGGCATTTTACCCGTTTGCCAGATCGTGTTAAAAAAACTCAACAAGGCCTCCACCGCTTTCTTGGACAAATGGGCCAGCATAGCGTAATGTATTTTGTCAGGACCCGGTGCTGTTTTCTTACCTGAAGAGATTACTCTGTTTATTTCATGGAGTGTTATAGGGACATTAAACGGTCTATCTGAACTTCCTGTTGTCGGAAGCTTTTGTTTTTCGGCGGACTGTTTGTGTTTTAGGAATGTTGTGGACTAGTTTGTCGAGCTAGATATGGTGTAGAAGTGCTGGCCTAATATGTCTACTTGTTCCTGTAGACTTGTTTGCGTGCCTGGAGTTGAGAGAGTATGGGGATTGTGTAGGGAGCATAGTCGCCCCTAAACTTGCGAACCTGGTACCACATTCTCTTTGATGTTATTGAACTGTTAATTGATGAGATGTCATTTTTCCATGATTTTTTTTCTGCTTGCCTACGGATATACCTCGCCTTCGCTTTTTTGAATGATAAAATAGTATCTTGTGTTGGGTACCTTCTGAAGATGCCCCATGCTTTGTTTTGAAGTTTTTTAGCTTGTGTGCATTCATTCGTCCACCAAGGTTTTAGTTTTTTCCTTAAGAATCCAGAAGATTGGGGAATAGCTTCTTCAGCCGCAGCAACTATGCAAGCAGTAATCCTCTCATTCGCCTTGTCTATGTTTAGGTCATCTAAGATCACTTTTTCTAAACTGGCTTTTTCAGTGAAGATAGGCCAGTTTGCTACGTGCCGTTTCCAACGGCGTGGCCTAGAAAGTGTTATAGGCAGTACGGATGTTAGTTTTATGACTGCAGGCATATGATCACTACCGTAGGGATTATCTATTACAGTCCAATGAAGATCGGTGAACAGAGATGGGGAATACATTGCCAAATCAAGGCAACTCATAGCTCCTGTGCTAGGGGAGCAGTACGTGGCTGCACCAGTATGTAAAAGGCATAGTTCATTACTTAGGATAAAATCTTCGATTGTTTGTCCCCTATGGTCAGTTTTTTTCCCCCATAGTGTATTATGCCCATTAAAATCTCCCGCTATCAGAAATGGTTCCGGTAGCTGGTCTAAAATCAGGTCTAAATCTCTTACAGTGAACTGTGTGTGTGGAGGAATGTAGAGAGAACAGATGGTAAGGGTTTTATGTGCTAAAATGGTGACAGCAGCGGCTTCTATGTGGCTATTAATGGCTACTGCTCTAGCTGGAATTCCGTGTTTCACAACCACAGCCACACCGCCCGAAAGCCGGTTAGCTTGGGTACGGTCGCGCCGTACAACGGTGAAGCCTTTTAAGATATTAATGTTTGTGTCACATAAGTTTGTTTCCTGTAGACAGAAAGCCACAGGGGAGAAGTTATTCAGTATATCTCTTATGTCACCTAAGTTGTGTAAAAGTCCTCTGCAGTTCCAGTGGATAATAAAAGCCATTTAAAACATAAAGGTAAAAAATGGCATTATGATTCTATAAGATATAGGATGTTAGGTGACATAGGTGTGGAGAGGGTTATTAGAAAGGAGGGATAACCTTTAAGTTATCAATTTCTTAATTAACGTGGTTATTGGGACTTTGTCCCTCTTGGCGCGCTCGAGAGAGCGCTTGTCCTTCGGTGTCGACGACACCGGGGTTTTTGCGTCGACCTCCATCGCTCTCTCAGATGCGCTGGAGGATCGAGAGTTGGGCGCCGGGACACGTGTCTCGGGCCGTGGAGTTCGATTGAGTTTAGGGCCTTGCGATACTGGTGTCTGCGGGCCCTTCGAAGACGATGGAGCAGCTCTGACTGCTGCCACGACGGGGGCGGGAGGGGTCACTGCGGAACCACTGTGCGTGGGCTCGGGGACTCCCGAGGCCTCTGTGACGCTACCCCCACCTGCGTCACATCGGCATAACTTCTGGTGGAAAGGTAAGACAATCGCATTCTTGCTTCAAAGAACTAGATTTTTTCTTTAACATTTAGTGCAATCACTTCCTTTTCTTTTTTCCAGCAAGGGCAAGACCGCCAGTAAGCTGGATGGTCCCCTTCGCAGTTAACACGGTGTGGAGAAGTGCAATTGTCAGATTGGTGGTCATTGGAGCTGCATTTAGCACAGGTTGTTTGTCCTCGGCATGCGTGTGAAGCATGTCCAAACCGTTGACATTTGAAACATCGTCTGGGTTTGGGGATATATGGTCTGACATTTACTTTTACGTATCCTGCATTCAGAGAGGTAGGCATTTCTCTTGTCCCAAAGTTAAGTATAACATGTTTTGTCGGAATTGATCATTTCTGCGGCTGAAAATTCTTGTACTTTAGTCACGTTTTGTTCTTGGAAACCCTCCAGCACTTCCTCATCACCCAAGCCAAGGAAGTCCTCCTCGGATATCACGCCCCTGCTTGTATTTAGTGTTCTGTGGGCTGAAATTGTGACTGTCGCGTCGCCAATGCTGGTAATTTCTGGGAGCTTTTCTGGTAAGTTCTGGGAGTTCTGGGATCTTTGTCATTTAGTTGTAGGAGGAGGTCCCCGCTAGACATTTTTGAGGCTTTGTATGTTGATGCAATTTTGTCTTTCAGGCATTTGGCCACCAGAAATGGTGAAAGCTTTCTTACGGGTATGTTATTTTCACTATGCACTACATGGTAGTTGGGGAATGGTGGGACATTGTTCCGAAAGGAGAACTGAAACGTTGCTTCGGTGCGACCTCTTTTCAGAGGCCGATCATAGACAACAGAGGTTTGCGCTGCCATAAGAAAATGTTCGAGTTCGGCAACAGCGCCGACCGCCCACCACGGAGCCCAACGAGGGGACGCGGCAGAGCTTGTGCACAAGTCTGCGTGACGCCAGTCGTACGCCGCTACTATAACCAAATATGGTTAGAGAGAAGACATGAAAGGAATGGAAGAGAGTAGAAGACAGGACAAGCTAAAAAGTGTGAGAGCGAGACGAAGATTGGGGAGAGAGAGACAGAAAAAGGCGACTACTGATTTCCCCCGGGTGGGTCAGTCCGGGGGTGCCGTCTACGCGAAGCGGGAGCCAAAGAGGTGTGTGTGAGAGCGAGACGAAGATTGGGGAGAGAGAGACAGGAAAAGGCGACTACCGATTTCCCCCGGGTGGGTCAGTCCGGGAGGGCCGTCTACGCGAAGCGGGAGCCAAAGAGGTGTGTTGCCTCCACCGAGGGGCCATGAATGTCCAAACACCCGGCTTCGGCTCAACCCCCAGGATCCCCTTTTCCCCGGACACGGCTAAGCCGCGCACGTTTAATCGCGGGAGGGGCCAACCCTCGTGTGTTCGGGTCCGTGGTGTCGCTACACACCAAACGCCTGCTGACGCAGACGCCCCTGCGGGGATTTTTGAAGCGGAGGCTCATAACAGAAATAGCGGCACCAGTATCGACAAGAGCAGTAGTTTGTACACCGTCTATACATACACACACCTTGCTCTTCAGCATCACAACAGACGGAGGAATTAGCGAGTCTGACCGTTCCGCGACTGCACCTCCATCGGCCGCACCACCTAGTTTCCCAGCTGCGGCGGGGAAGGAGACCTACGACGGCGCGGGGATAGCGAACGGCGAACTCTGGTCGGTGGCGGTGTAAGGCTGCGCTCGGAGACAGGGGACTCATCGAGCGATTGGTATGACCACTGTTGTCGCAGAGGATGGACTCCGAATTGCGCAGCCGCGTCTTCGTGCTCACGAGCTGGGTACGCCGAAAAACGTGGCGCTCGCTGCGGGCGGCGGCGACAATAGCGCGCAATATGTCCTCCGAAACCGCAGGCGTAGCAGATAGGGAGGTCGCGGTTGGAACTAAATGGAGCAGGTACGTGTGGCGCCAGGCATTATTCCGCAAGAGCATGTCGTGGCATCGAGTATTCTGCAGGAACACGTCGAGATGTTGGGTAGTACTCCGCAGTATCACGACGGATTGGTGAGGAGTGGCGGCGACTGAGATTCGCCGGGAGGGACCGAAAGCTCGTGTTGTTTAAGTGTGGTTCTTCCGATGGCGGTCGGTGCTCAATGCGACGTTCTCGCGACCAGGATGGCGGTGTATCGGGAAAGCACTCGTCAAACGCGCACTGATAACCAGCGTCTACTCCCTGAAGTCGTGCTAGCTCATCTTTGACCAATCGACGCACGATCGAGGCGATGTCTTCGCAGGTAGCTACGTCCATACTTGCAACTGTGGTAACGTTGTCCAAGCGCCCGAACTTCGGTAAGATCCTGCGGGTCTTTAGAGCTTCGAACGCGCGACATTGCTGCCGGAATTCGGAAGGAGTGTTCTGGTTTTCTTTAGTGATTAGAAAAGATTCTACACGTCTTCGGCGATGCCTTTTAACAGATGTCCCACTGTCTTCATCGGACATATTCGCGTTGACAATTCCGCATAGCTTTAACATTTCTTCAACGTACGTTGTACACGTTTCGCCAGGCAATTGCGCTCTGCGCGAGAGCGTGTGTTCCGCTTTCTTCTTTTTGGAATTCGAGTCGCCAAAGCAGGCTTTCAGTTCCTGGACAAAAGTTTCCCAAGTAGTCAGCACATGTTCATGATTGTCCGGTACCAAAGAGCGGTACCGGCGAGAAAGAATGCAACGTTCACAAGCTGCGTGGACGTGCTCCACCCGTTATGGCGGCTTGCTCTTTCATAGTGCCTCAGCCAGTCATCCACGTCTTCATCTGTTTTGCCGGAGAATATGCGTGGCTCCGGCGTCCAGTAGCTCGGTTGCCTTGGTCTCAGGTTGACTTGATCGATGCCCTCTTCGGCGGTGTTCATTGACCGGCCTGCTTGGGCGTCGGCCATGCTTGTTCACTCTGGTGGTAGTCCGGCCAGGCGTCTGCTTCTGCGAAGATCTGGTAGGACTGGGTGCTTGAGGGCGTCCAGTACCCCGCACCTCCACCACTTGTGACGGATGTAGAATGGATTCATTTAGAATGAAAGGGGCAGAGAAGATATGGAACGGTCCGAAACAGCCGGTGCCCGAAAAACCTCGCGCCACTTCTTCTATTGTCTTCCGGTGCGGCGTTACAATGTTACCGTAATTTTGTGTTTTGTTTTCCTTCTGTTAATGTTCATTTATTTATTTTTTGCTCCTTGTTTTCCTGCTACTGATCTTTTTTATGGCGCTGTCCATACCCCCTCTTGTCTTCGTCTCATTTATTCATCAGCATTAAAAGCCCTACGCCGGGGCTTCTGTCTTCGATGAGAACCTTAGGACACCAATGCGTTACCGTTGCCCGATTATTATTTTCCTATTGGCTACGGACGGCGATGAATAAGGTTTGCGTCGCCGGTGTCGATTCGAAGCATGACAACCGTTGTCTGGCCAAGTGGGCGGTTGTCGAAGTCAAAAACCTCCCGGCACGACGCTAACACACGGCATAGCTCATCAGCCTGCGCAGGTGAAATGTCCGCGGCTATCATTTTGTTGAATTCACTGGGGGGGCAAGCACGTCGGACTCAAAGGGGCCTCAGAGGTTAGTGTGGAGATTTTGACAGTCGTTGAGGGATGCCAACGTTGGAAGCGTAATTCCGGATGGTAGAAAGCTTCGTTGTTGACAATTTCGACAACCATATGTGGTAGGCTTCCATTGTGTGCCAAGACGTCAATAATAGGGGCTGCAATGTAATCCCCGTCAGCGAGAGCAGGAGAGGGCGTCAAAAGAACATAAGTAGTGAATTGGGGCGGCAATCGCACGACCTCTAAAGAACACAGTTGCGTAGGCTTAGCAGGAAGTCTCGGGGACAGAAGTTCAAGTTGCAGGACACCGGTGCCGCAGTCGACGAGGGCTGAATGTGTCGAGAAAAATCAATGCCCAAGATCACGTCGTGTGGGCAAGCACAAGAAACTGAGCGCTCGTCCTATGGCCAGATATAATAACGCGGGCACTACACGTTCCAACACCAGGTGTGGTTCCATCGGCGACTGTTACTGTTCGTAGCATGGCGGGTGTCAGGATTTCCTTCAGCTTCTCACGAAGACTAGCGCTCATCACCGAGATATGTGCACCAGTGTCGAAAAAATCCGTAACATAACACCTTCGACTTGGAGTTCGAGCAAATTAGAGCGGGTAGGAACAGTCAGAGGAGGATTTAGAGACAGGGTCGAGAATGTAGCGTCACGTCCGGGCGCTGCAGTCGTTAGTTTTCCGCTGCGTAGCGTCCGGAGTTGGCAAGCGGCGGGAAACAGCGGGCTTGCGGCTAAGGGAATCGGTGGCCTTGCGGCGAGCGAAATCGGCGATCGCGCGGCGGGTTGATTGATTATTGTGGTTTATTGGCGCAAGGGCCAGATGTGGCCAAAGAGCGCCAAGACGATGGTAATGGCTTGTTAGTGGTAGATGAATAGGGAATTATATGATCTTTAGATGTGGCATGGCTGTAAAGAGGCCTAAAATCAGTCGCTGTAAAGTGCGTAAAATGTATAAGTAATAAAATTATGACAATGACTGATTATGTGTACTATGGACATGAACAATGCATTGCAAAGGAATGATACGACTTAAAAAATATTAAAGATACAAGAATTGACCAGAAGCACAAGTGCCTAAACAGAGCCCATTAACACAAGGGCCTGGAGGCATGTGCTATAAAAAACTATCATGACAACATCCTCTGGAGAGAGGATGCGCCATGAACTTATTGGGCTAATAACATGTAGCACAACATCTTTCAAGAATGCGAGCACTGCGTTGGTGTTAAAAAGCGGTTCTTTGCCAAGAAACATAGCGGGATGCAGAGGGACACAATAACGATATACGAGAGAAAAATGTTTCTTTCTCTTTCGGCTTCCCGACACTCCAGGAGGACGTGGAGGGCGGTGAACCTGTTGCCACATCTACCGCATGTTGGAGGATCATTTCCATTCAATAGAAAATTGTGAGTACCATATGTGTGTCCTATTCTGAGACGACAGAATAGGACATCAGTTCGTCGTGTTTTAGTTGTACAGGGCTAGAACCCTAACTGCGGCTTAATCAAGTGGGGCTTATTATTTGTTTCAGCGTCCCACAGGCGCTGCCAGTGGCCTCGCAATTTCCTTCGCAAAAAAGGCTTCAGATCTGTGGAGGGAATAGCAGCGGCAGGATTATTAGCTTGCGATGTAGTTGATGTGGCCAACTGGTCTGCTAGCACATTGCCCTCAATGCCTCTGTGGCCAGGCACCCAGCATATTATTACACGTCTATGAGATTGGTAAATGTTACACTAGAGTGAGTAGAGCTCAATAAAAACAGGATTTTTATGCTTTTGTAAAGATGTTAGCGCTTTTACAAGACTCAACGAGTCTGTGAATATTATTGCCTTTTGTAGTTTCAATTTCTCTATATATTTCACTGCAGACAGTACTGCGTAGGCTTCTGCGATGAAGATGCTTGTTAGGGGGTTCAATACGTCAGATTTAGAAAAGGAGGGGCCAACAGCGGCGTAAAATACGCCAGCATGGGACTTGGATGCGTCGGTATAGAATTCCGAGCACGAGTACTTCGATTGAAGTTCGCGGAAATCATTGCAATTTCGAGCTCGGGAGCGTGCTTTGTGACCTCTACAAAGGATAGATCACATTCTATCACCTGCCACTCCCAGGGCGGTGAAAGCTTAGCTGCAGGCATTAGGCGATGTTCTATAAGTGGGATATCCATCTCTTCGCTAAGTTCTCTTACACGCAATGAGAAAGGCCGCCTCATAGAGGGTCGATTATAGAAAAGCGTTGCACACTTCAAATCATTATCACGATCGGAGTGTA
This sequence comes from Dermacentor silvarum, assembly GCF_013339745.2. Taxonomy (NCBI): domain Eukaryota; kingdom Metazoa; phylum Arthropoda; class Arachnida; order Ixodida; family Ixodidae; genus Dermacentor; species Dermacentor silvarum. The sequence continues at coordinate 14,326,338 of NC_051162.1, forward strand.
CGAGGCGGATACCTAGATGGTGGACGGGGTCTAGCATTTTTAGCGCGCTCGGGGCGGCAGAGTGATATACTACGGCACCATAGTCCAATCGTGACTGAATGAGGCTCTTGTGAAGGTTCATTAAACACATCCTGTCGGTGCCCCAGGATGTGTGAGATAAAATGTTCAGTAAGTTCATTGTTTTAGGCATTTCGCCTTTAGATGTTTTATGTGGTTAATGAAAGTAAGCTTAGAGTCGAGTATGATGCCTAAAAATTTGTGTTCTTTGTTCATAGGTATTTGTTGTCCATACATTTCGATAGTTGGATCTGAAACAAGACCTTTCTTCCTGGTGAAAAGAACACAAGAACTTTTGTGGGGGTTTACTTTGAACCCGTTTTCCTCTCCCCACTTAGACACTTTGTTGAGCCCCTGCTGTACCTGTCCCTCGCACACTGCGAGGTTACAGGACTTGAAGCCTATCTGTACGTCGTCCACGTAGATGGAATAAAAGATAGCTGGTGGTAAAGAAGCACGAAGCGTGTTCATTTTAACGATAAAGAGTGTGCAACTGAGCACGCCTCCTTGGCGTACACCAGTTTCCTGCACAAAAGGTCGTGATAAAACATTGCCAACTCGAACACGGAATGTGCGATTCAGCAGATAACTCTCAATCACATTTAACATATTGCCACGTATACCAAAGTGGGAGAGGTCTCTCAGTATGCCAAACCGCCATGTGGTGTCGTAGGCCTTTTCTATGTCTAAAAATACAGACAGGAAGAACTGTTTGTGAACAAAAGCTTCGCGTATCTGCGCCTCAATACGTATCAAGTGGTCAGTGGTGGATCGACGCTCGCGAAAACCACACTGGTATGGATCAAGCAGTCTGTTTGATTCTAGGAAATGTAATAGGCGACGGTTCATCATTTTTTCGAAGACTTTGCAGAGACACCTTGTTAGCGCTATGGGCCGATAACTCGATACAGAGGATGGATCCTTCCCCTGCTTCAGGATAGGCATCACTATGGCCTCTTTCCAGGCAGAGGGGATCTCGCCGGAGGTCCATATAGAGTTATACAGACAGACAAGGGTTTTCTTCGTATCAGAGGGTAGGTTCTTCAACATTTCATAATATGCGGTCAGAGCCTGGGGCAGATTGGTTGCAACAGGCGAGTGATGCATGAAGCTCTGTTAAAGAGAAAGGTAAGTTATATGGCTCGTTCCCGGTGCTCTTTCGGTCTAGTTTTTGTTTTTCTATTGCTGCTTTGTATTTTGTGAATTCTGGAGAAAGTGCGATGAACTCGACACATGTTCAAAATGTGCACCCAGGTGGTTCGCTTGGTCTTCCAAGCTGTCGCCCTGTGTATTTACCAAAGGGAGTGAATATGTTTGTCGTCCTCTCACCTTGTAACCCTGTTCCATACTTTGGCCTCATCTGTATACGAGTGTATACCTGATAAAAACTTCTGCCAACTCTCTCTTCTGGCCTGTCGGCGCGTTCTCCTGCCTTGTGACTTTATCTTCTTAAAGTTGATAATATTCTCTGCAGTAGGTGAATCACGTAGCAACCCCCATGCTTTGTTCTGTTTCCTACGAGCGTTCCTACATTCGTCGTTCCACCATGGGACACGACGTTTGCATGCCACACCACTTATTTCGGATATGCATTTAGAAGCGGCATCAATTATGAAGGCAGTGAAATACTCTACAGCAGCATCAATTCCTAACGAAGACATGTCAGCCCAGGAGATATTGCTAGTAAGAGTTCGAAATTTCTCCCAATCTGCTGTATCAACCTTCCATCGAGGGGCTTGTGGTGGAGACTTATTTTCTGTGGTTGTTCTCAGTAGTATGGGGAAGTGATCGCTCCCGTATAGATTTTATTTCGATAGCAATTATATGGACACTTCAACCGGATTTCTGCCGTCGGCGTGGCCGTGAGGTTCCGTATAGATAAAATCTGCACCGCGCGCCGTATGCCCGAGCGGAAGCGTGCGGGGACGCGTGCTATCACGGAGAGCGAACGCACTCAATCTCCCACGCGCAAGCAACGAAGCGGGAAGCCAGCGCCGGAAGGAGCGGGGGGGGGGGGGGGGGGGGGGGGAGGGGGCACATTTACTCTGCCAACAACCGCGCTCGTCGCTCGACCGCACCGTCTCTTATCTCTCCCGCGCGCAAGCAAGGAAGCGGGAAGCCAGCGCCGGAGGGAGCGGGGGGGGGGGGGGGGCGCACTTCGGCTCTGCCAACAACCGCGCTCGTCGCTCGCCGCACCGTCTCTTATCTCCACACGGCTCTGACCTTATGCACTGTGCATTCGCCGCTCAGTTTCTGTTGAAGCGATAGACCGCACGTACCTTCGCCCACTGCAGCGTATGGGCTTGCTGCTATCGTTTTGACAGTCGTTGTCTGCAGTCATTCAGTGTGATCTATTCATGGTTGTTTGTGCGCGCTCACACCACGCTTGTTCATTCAGTTAGCAATAGTCGGGCCACATTTTCCAACGCACGCTACACATGTGATGCTGCCCGGATCGGCAGTGCAGCGCTACAGGTGTGTCCCGTCGCACGCGCGCAGCCCACGGGAAGCGCTTCTCATCAACACCACCGTTTCACACGCGCCTTCTCGTGGTCATCGAGTCTCTCTTCATAAAGGTCTACTTACGCCGCAGCACACCTGCTTACTTAATCAGCTCATGTTTACTACAATTCATATTGCTACCAAAGCCGCTCACCTTACTTCGTATGACATTGATGTGTTGCTATCGCATTCATTGCTTCGCCCTTACGGCGAAACTGTGACATTTTTTTTGGTACCTTCCCATTCAAGTTCAGGAAATAGACACGGGGAAGCTATGCTAAGGTCAATACAAGAAAAGGTTCTGTTTGCAATACAGTAAAATGTAGGTTCCTTCTTATTCAGGAGGCACGCACCAGACGAGAAAAGAAATTCTTCAACAAGACGACCTCGCGCATCGATACGAGAGTCGCCCCACAGACTGCTGTGCGCATTGAAATCGCCAAGAACAAGATAAGGTTCTGGCAATTCGTCTATAAGGGACTGAAATTCATGTTTGTGTAAGTGGTAATGTGGGGGAATGTAAAGCGAGCAAATGGTGATGAGTTTGTGCAGAAGAACAAGTCGAACTGCCACTGCTTCGAGGGTTGTTTGTAGCTGGGTGATTCCATGTAAGATCGAACAAAGGATGGCCGGTCGACCTTTCAAATTTAGTTCAAAATTTTACATATTGTTGCCTGATGAGTGGTAAGAAGAGATCCGCAATTGGTTTTGCTGCCAAAAATTTTTTTCGAAGCACCGCGAATCAGTAATGACGAAGAGGTGGAGTGCCGCGCTTACCTGCTCTGCTGTTTTAGCCAACTTTGCCTGTGAATTACACAAAATATATTAAAGTTAGGTAGCTAAAATTTCTCTAAATAATTATATGCATGTTTGTGCATGTGTTCAGTTATTTTTTGTTTTGGTGGATAGTGTAGATGTTTTTATAAAAAACCTCGAAATCAGCCCAAGAAACGTTTGTTTGTCTACTTTGCAGGTCTTTACTCTCAAAAAAAAGGCTTGTGGTAGAGCGGCAAGAATTCCGCATTACGTTCTAAGCATACTTATTTACCAAACTGCTAAAGCTTATATTTATATCTCTTTTCAATAAAGAGATACTACAGGTCTAACTCCAAGAAAACACCGAATAATGAAAATTTCTGTTGACAATTAAAAAAAACACCATTTTTGATATTACTTAAACTTTGCCCACTTATTCTCCTCCACATCAGCTTTCATAATCATTAAAAACATATTGCATAATTTTGTTCCATTCGTAGTTACAGCACGTCGAATGAGGCCCTTACGCAAGGATAGGCAATTGTTGTAGATCCGACTTCTTGCCCGCTAAGTGTTTAGAATGCAGGTAGGATTGGATTTCTTTTTCTTGAAAGGCCAGTAGTACCGAAATAGGTGGAAAGTATTAACGTGGCACTCCAGTGGCAAATCAAGATGTAGAATGCCAAGCGAAACAAAAGCAAAACTATCGGTAACCGGATGTGTGCGCCTATCTCAGATGACGGCAGCAGACTGCCTGAACCATAGAGTTTCTCACTATATTACCTAGAGGGAGGAACTGGCGCTGCAGCGCTGTGGTATCTATGGGAATGCCGGTATATCGTGACTTCGGATTGGCATCGTTCTTGGAGAGCCAGAATGCCTTGAAGACGTGCCTGGCTAGCACCGTTCCGTCTGTCACAATGATTCATTCCTGCTAAAACAGCACGTAAAAAACTGCTTTAGCTTTATTATTACACAAAAACATATGTTGTTTAATTTTGAGGACTTACTATTGGATGCACAATTATATGAAACGTAAAAAGTATCAGCTGGCCGTAAAGTTGGAGGGCGGACGACAAGATTGTCGCTTGCTTTGGAACAACTTGTCGTCTGTCTTGCTTTTCTTCACTTCATTCGGCATTGTAGGTGAGTAACTTTATTGAGATATGTAATATGGGTGAATGAAAGCCTTTTATGTACATTTTACTTTAAGAACGCATTATTTGTGTAGCCATATCCACGTTTTAGACGAAGCCTTGTTCAACACCAGCCAACACAAGCCTCGCAGACACATATCCGGTCATTCCCATGAGGGCACGGCGCCCTATAAGAAACTCGCATAGACGGTGGCGCCAGTTTACCCTCTAGGTGTTATAGTGAGAAACTCTATGGCCTGAACAGCAGACGGCCTGAACAGCAGATGGCCTGACAGGAGATAGCCTGAATCGATCCGCTGTTCACACTTCATTCGACACCGATAGTGCTTGTGCTTTGCTCTTACTCTACTGTTCATGTGCGTCTCATGGCGGCAAATATAGCTCTGAGCGAGTGTATTGTGCAGACTACCTTTCTAAGCACAAGAAGCTCATTGCAAAGAAGCGAAATTTTTCGCAGAGTTACCAACGTAGACGTTAATGCTTGAGCAACTTTTAACATCCGAAACATCAGTAACTGTCAAAGAGAACGACTACTTGTGCTACCCGTGCTTTCGCTACTTCAATGAAATATCCTCACGGAACACACAGTTGAGCGATGACATTTTTATGCCCCCTGAAGCAGAAATCAACATCGTCACCAGATCATTACGACTACCTGCGTGTCCCCTTTGAAACGCCCAGGCGCAGTGAGAAGTCGGACAGGCCTACTTACATCAAAAGAAAACAAAGTGAGGTGCAGAGGGCGGTAGCGGAAAATGTTCGCAACAAGATACGGCGGGCGTACAACCAATGTGATGCATCTGGAAATTCAGCCGAAAGAAAGTGCTCCTTCTGCGAGCAGTGGACAGAAAGCTTTCGGCAAGCCTATGCAGCGTCGACGACACCCCAGGAACGTTATCAACTTCTGACTCTCCTGCCATCAACACGAGCTAAACATGAGATTAAGAAGCTTATTCCTGAAGCATCGATGTATGAAATAAACAAGTCCAGGAAATTGAAAGAAAATCACGGTGTGTGGTACCGGCCGGATCCTTTCACCAGGCACAAGGTGAGCCCTGAGTGCGTATCTGCGGCACGTGAGTACTACACGAAGGACGAGTTGGAATGCTCGAGACAAAGCCCTAACAGAAAGGATGTCTTGTCGGTTACGATCGATGGAGAAAAAGTATTAGTAACAAAGCGTTTCATGACCAGATCTATTAGAGAGGCATTCCGCATATACAAAGACGAGCATCCTGATTCTGGCATTGGCCTATCAAAATTCTACACCTTGCGACCGCGCTGGGTAAAATGTTATCCCCAGCATGATGTGTGCGTTTGTGTCATTTGCACCAACTATAAACTTTGCCTTGCCGCTCTTGAGAACATTACTGGCCACAGAATCAATTCTGATGACCTTCACTCCGCATTCATTTGCATTCCGTCATCAGCACAGTGCCTTTTAGGCGAATGCAATCAGTGTCTAAAAGGCGGGTCCCTGGCAGTGGAGGAACTTAATATCCCAGAAGAAGAAGAAATACAGCTAGCGACGTCGGAGGCAGGCGACCTTGTGAAAAAGGTTTGGATGCTGATACTTTTTTGAATCATCTTCGGGTTCTAGTGGCAAAGTGGATCGTGCACATCCACACCAGGAAGACACAAGGCAAAGCTATCTACGAGGAAAAGCAATGTACACAGCGTGGGAGCATTGTATTCCACTTCGATTTTGCCGAAAACTGGACTGTCGTGCTTCCTGACGAAGTTCAGGCATACCACTGGAAAAAGCAGCAAGTATCCGTGTTTACATGCATGGTAACAACGAAAAAATCTACGGAGAGTTTCGCTATTGTTAGTGACGACTTGAACCACGACTCCGCTCACGCCTGCTTGGCTCTAAAGAAAGCGACAGAATGGGTGGACGATAACCTGCCGGTGTACTCCAAGGTGACGTATGTGAGTGATGGAGCCGCCAGTCATTTCAAAAATAGATACCGCCTTTACGAGTTCGGAAAGAGCGATTGTCCCAATACCCAATGGATATTCTCAGCAACTGGACACGGGAAAAACGCGTGCGACGGAGTTGGAGGACTCGTCAAGTATCAAGCAATGTTCAACAACTTGAGAACAAGCCCTGAAAGTGCAATTCGGGCAGCCAGAGACTTTGTAACAATTTTAACAGAAAAACTGAAAGGTGTGCATCTAATACATCTTGAAGAAAAAGAAGTTGCTGCCATCCGCGACTTAAAGAAGGATGAGTGGATGAAAGTGCCCGCCTTCCATGGCATTCAGTCTTGGCATGCCTGGCAGCTATCCAGGTCAACGGAAGCATCTCCTGAATTGTACGTGGCACGCATAGCCGGGTCTGCATGGAAGAAACTATGTCTACAGGAATGATGGAAATCAGCGTTCTTGAATCATTCGAATAAACGATTGCAGCCCAGAAACAAATTCTGTTTTAATGAAGCGGTTCCCCATTACCTTCACAATTTTTTTCATTACGCTAAAGAGTATTTGCAATACAGTTGCTTGCTTATTGAATTTTATCCAATTTTTGGGTTATCAAAGCTGGGTATCGATTTCTGAGTGCGTTTTCGTAGAGGTTAATTGCGCAAAACGTCTGTGTGCTCTCCGATGCCGCAGCGCAACCAGGAACCCCACGCGTACAAAACTGATTCTGAATCATTCACTACGGTTTGCCCACAGGTAATTTGCAGCGTTAAGGCATAAATGACTGGATACAATATCATGCCAAAATTTAAAGGTCGTACGCGATCACAAATGTCATAGAATCTTCAGACCTGCATGGTGCGCTGAGCCTTGCGTAGGGGCCTCATTCGACGTGCTGTAACTACGAATGGAACAAAATTATGCAATATGTTTTTAATGATTATGAAAGCTGATGTAGAGGAGAATAAGTGAGCAAAGTTTAAGTAATATCAAAAATGGTGTTTTTTTAATTGTCATCAGAAATTTACATTGTTCGGTGTTTTCTTGAAGTTACACCGGTAATATCTCTTTAATGAAAAGTGATAAATATAAGCTTTAGCAGTTTGGTAAATAAGTATGCTTAGAACGGAATGCGGAATTCTTGCCGCTCTACCACAAGCCTTTTTTGAGATAAGACCTGCAAAGTAGACAAACAAACGTTTCCTGGGCCGATTTTGAGGTTTTTTATAAAAACATCTACACTATCCACAAAAACCAAAAATAACTGAACACAAGCAAAAACATGCATATAATTATTTAGAGAAAGTTCAGCTACCTAACTTTAATATGTTTTGTGTAATTCATAACCAAAGTTGGCCAAAACAGCAGAACAGGTAAGCGTGGCATTCTTCCACTTCGTCATTATTGATTCGCGGTGCTTCAAAAAAATGTTTGGCAGCAAAACCCATTGCGGATCTCTTCTTTCCACTCATCAGGCAACAATATATAAAATTTGGAACTAAATTTAAAAGGTCGACCGGCCATCCTTTGTTCGACCTTACATGGGATTAATCACCCAGCTACAAATGTTGACATGCTATGCTTTTGTGAATTATAATGGCAACACCGCCTGATGAGCGAAGAGCATCGTCACGGTCTTTACGAAACGTAACATACTGTCGCAGAAAGTTTGTATGTTGTTGATTTAAGTGCGTTTCCTGTACACACAGCACTTTTGGATTGTGTTGGTAAAGAAGTTCTCGGATATTGTCGAGGTTCCTAACAAGGCCTCTGACATTCCATTGTATAATTTGTGAATCCATAATGAAATTAAATTGGTGCTGTGTGTACTAAAAACGGAAGTATTGCCTTAGATTACGGAGCCCTTTCCAGGCCCTGTAACGCGGGATTGTCCTTTCTGAAGCGGTCGAGGGAGGCTCGCCGCTCCTTAGAGCGCTTGGTGCGCCGTCGGGATGGGTGTAGTGGTCCATTGCGTCTTGGAAGGCCCGGACACGCGCTCTTGCGAGCGAGAAGTTTCGCGAGAGAGTCTCGCCGCGAAGGACGAGACATTTGTGCCCACCAGCCCGGAGGTCGATGGGCTGCCTCTGGGCCTGAGCTGCGCCGGGTGTTACCACAGCCAGCAATGGCCGGAGAGGGTGAGGCAGCCTTGACTGCACCCACCGTGGGAGCTGGTGGCGGACCTGCGGGTTCGTTTCGCGTAGCACAGGCTGCCACTGAGGCTGTTGGGGTGCCGGCAACCCTAGGGTTAACCGGCCTGTTTGCTGGTTTAGGTGGAGTAGACTTAGCTACTTCCACCCTGGGGGCAGGAGCCACAAGCAACAGCTCGCTGCGCGCGGGCTGGGCTGGTGGCAGTAGCCGCTGCGACGCTGCCCCTTGACGCGCCGCATCAGCGTACGTGGTCGTGTGGAATGGTGAACACCTTTTGCGTGCTACCCTGAACGATATGTTTTTACGGACTTTCAGTGCTATAATTTCCTTTTCTTTTTTCCAACTTGGACAAGACCGGGAGTACGCTGGATGCTCACCATCGCAATTAACGCAGTGAGGTGTGGCCTCGCAGTTGTCTGAGGCATGACCTTGTACTCCACACTTAGCACAGGTGAGTCGACCACGGCAGTTCTGTGAGCCATGGCCGAATCTTTGACATTGGTAGCATCGCCTAGGATTGGGTATATATGGTCTTACTGCTTTGTGTAGCCTGTTTCAATGCTTTGTGGCAAAGTGCTCAATTCGAAGGTGAGTATGAGGTGTTTCGTGGGAATGTCTTTGTTGTCCCGCCTCATAACAATGCGCTGCACATTCGTGACGTTCTGCTCCTTCCATCCTTCTAGCAATTGGGTTTCAGATAGGTCGATGAGGTCTGCTTCGGATCCCCGTACTGTGTTCATGGAACGATGCGGTAAAACTGTAACTGGGACATCACCAAAGGTAACAAGCTTGCTAAGTCTGTTGGTTGCTCCTTATCACGTAGTTCAAGCAGAAGGTCCCCACTTGGCATTTTGGTGACTTTGTAGCCAGGGCCTAGAGTGTTGGTCAAGGTTTTTGCAACTACAAATGGGGATATGGTTCTCGCTAGTCTTTCAGTTCTGTCACTATGTACTACCTGATATCGTGGGAAAATGTCTTTAGGCCGGGTGAACAAATTCAAAAACTCATTGGTGCGTCCCCTCTTCTGAGGGAGACGATCAAGAAGCCGTGGAAAAGCAGGTGTTCCCATAGGAGTATAGTGCACTTCGGCAGCAATGGCAGCCACCCACCACGGAGTCCAACAAGGGGACGCTGCAGCACTTAACGTGTAAGGCTGCATCATGCGCCAGCCGTACATTGCCGCTATAACCTTATATGTAAACCCGAGAGGGCACCTACACAAGGTTAACCCGAGCCGCCTATGAAAGTGAGGAAGTAACTGAAGAGGAGACAGGACAGTAAAGAAAGGAGATAGGAAAGAAAAAAGGGCAGAGAGGGGGATAGGAAACGGCGACCAGCCGGTTTCCCCTGGGTGGGTCAGCCCAGGGGGGCCGTTACGTGAAGCAGAGGCCAAAGAGGTGTGTTGCCTCTGCCGAGGGGCCGTAAAGGTCCAAACACCCGGCTTTGGCTCAACCCCCAGGATCCCCTTTTCCCCGGACACGGCTAAGCCACGCACGGCGACACGTGGGAGGGTCACCCTCATGTGCTCGGGTCCGTGGTGTCGCAACACACCAAACGCCTGCTTGCGCAGACGCCCCTGCGGGGGCGCGGCGATGGTGACCTGCTGTAAACGTTGGTGCGAGTGTCGACGTCGAGTGTGCCAGTCGGTGGAGAGCGCGATGATGTTGCACTGAGTATCCTTCACGACGAGGGTTCCGGGTGCTCCAGCCAGTCGGCGACGTTTGACGGCTCGATGGAGTGTCGCTCAATATGCCCAACTAGAGAGCACGCGAAACATATTGGGCGATCATGCGGCATCCACCACTCAGCGGGATTGCGCTATCGCGAGTAAAAGGGCGGGTTCCTCGGCGCGAATGGTGGAACTGCTGGTGTGACTGGTGCCACTGGTAGCAGGCGAACAGTGCAGACAGAGGATAGTCCCAAATTAGTGACCTCCTGCCGAACCACGGCTTGAATCAATGAAATCATAGGCTGGTTGGCAGTCGAGACATCGGCCACGAGGGGGCTGGTGATATTACTTCTAGTGCACGATGAACGATCCGTGTCAAAGTGTTCAAAACCTGCGATTGAAACGTAGCTAGTGGTTCCTCACATGATGACGATGCGGCAGTATAGGGGGAGCCTGGTGAATTTAATTGCTGGGCGATACGGCGGGATTTGGCTTGTTCGAATCGCGAACACTCTCTCACAACAGCCCCCGCAGGGGCACCTGCGTAAGCAGGCGTTTGGTGGGTTACGACACCACGGACCCGAGCACATGGGGGTCGGACCCTCCCACGCTTAACCGTGCGTGGCTTAGCCGTGTCCGGGGAAAAGGGGATCCTGGGGGTTGAGCCGAAGCCGGGTGTTTGGACCTTCATGGCCCCTCGGCGGAGGCAACACACCTCTTTGGCCTCCGCTTCACGTAGACGGCACCCCCGGACTGACCCACCCGGGGGAAATCGGCTGGTCGCCTTTTCCTATCCCCCTCTCTGGCCTTTTTCTTTCCTATCTCTTTTCTTTACTGTCCTGTCTCCTCTTCTCTTCTGTTACTTCTACGTTTTCATAGGCGGCTCGGGTTAACCTTGTGTAGGTGCCCTCTCTTGGGTTTATATATAAGGTTATAGCGGCAATGTACGGCTGGGCCTGTAGCCTTACACGTTAAGTGCTGCAGCGTCCCCTTGTTGGACTCCGTGGTGGGTGGCTGCCATTGCTGCCGAAGTACAAAATACTCCTATGGAAACACCCGCTTTTCCACGACTTCTTGATCGTCTCCCTCAGAAGAGGGGACGCACCGATGAGTTTTTGAACTTGTTCACCCGACCAAAAGACATTTTCCCACGCTTTCAAGTAGTGCATAGCGAAAGAACAGAAAAACTGGCAAGAACAATATCCCCATTTGTAGTTGCGAAAAGCTTAACCAACACACTAGGTCCTGGCTACAAGGTCACCAAAATGCCAAGCGGAGACCTTCTGCTTGAGCTACGTGATAAAGACCAATACAACAGACTCGGCAAGCTTGTTACTTTTGGTGATGTCCCAGTTACTGTTTCACCGCATCGTTCCATGAACACAGTACGGGGGTAGTATCCGAAGCAGACCTCATCGAACTATCTGAAACCGAATTGTTAGAAGGATGGAAGGAGCAGAACGTCACGAATGTGCAGCGCATTGTTATGAGGCGGGACAACAAAGACATTCCCACGAAACACCTCATACTCACCTTCGAATTGAGCACTTTACCACAAAGCATTGAAACAGGCTACACAAAGATAGCAGTAAGACCATATATACCCAATCCTAGGCGATGCTACCAATGTCAAAGATTCGGCCATGGCTCGCAGAGCTGCCGTGGTCGACTTTACCTGTGCTAAGTGTGGAATGCAAGGTCATGCCTCAGACAATTGTGAGGCCACACCTCACTGCGTTAATTGCGATGGTGACCATCCAGCATACTCCGGTCCTGTCCAAGCTGGAAAAAAGAAAAAGAAATGCTAACACTGAAAGTCCGCGAAAACATATCGTTCAGGGAAGCACGCAAAAGGTGCTCACCATTCCACACTACCACTTGTGCTGATGCGGCGCGTCAAGGGGCGTCGCAGCGGCTACTGCCACCTGCCCAGCCCGCGCGCAGCGAGCCGTCGCTTGTGGCTCCTGCCCCCAGGGTGGAAGTAGCGAAGTCTACTCCACCCAACCAGCGAACAGGCCCGGTTACCCTAGGGTTGCCGGCACCACAACAGTCCTCGGTGGCAGCCTGCGCTTCGCGTAGCGAACCCGCAGGCCCGCCAGCAGCTCCCACGGTGGGTGCAGTCAAGGCTGCCTCACCCTCACCGGCCCCTGCTGGTGCTGGCAACAGCCGGCGCAGCTCAGGCCCAAAGGCAGCCCCATCGACATCCGGGCTGGTGGGCGCAAATGTCTCGTCCTTCGAGGCGAGACTTTCTCGTGAAACTTCTCGCTCGCAAGAGCGCGTGTCCGGCGCTTCACAAGAGGCAATGGACACCACACCCACCCCGACGGCGCACCAAGCGCCTAAGGAGCGGCGAGGTTCCCTCGACCGCTTCAGAAAAGACAAATCCCGCGTTACAGGGCCTGGCAAGGGCTCTGTAATCTAATGCAACACTTCCTTTTTGTTTTTAGTACACACAGCACCCATTTACTTTCAGTATGGCCACACAATTATACAATGGAACATCAGAGGCCTTCTTAGGAACCTCGATGATGTGCAAGAACTCCACAAACACAATCCAAAAGTGCTGTGTGTACAGGAAACTCATTAAAAACGACACATACAAACTTTCTTCGACAGTATGTTACGTTTCGTAAAGATCGCGATGATGGTCTCGCATCATCAGGCGGTGTTGCCATTGTGATTCACGAAAGCATAGCATGTCAACGTTTGCAGCTGCAAACGCCCCTTGAAGCAGTGGCAGTTCGACTGGTTCTCCTTAACAAACTCATCACCATTTGCTCGGTATACATACCCCCACATTACCGCTTACACAAACACGAATTTCAGTGCTTGATAGTCGAATTGCCAGAGCCCTATCTTGTTCTGGGCGATCTCAATGCACACAACAATCTGTGGGGCGACGCTCGCATCGATGCGCGAGGCCGTCTAATTCAAGATTTTCTTTTCTGATCCGGTGCTTGTCTGCTTAACAAAAAAGAACCTACATATTATTGTCTTGCAAACGAAACATTTTCCTCTATAGACCTCAGCATAGCTTCTCCATCCATATTGCCTGAACTTGAATGGGAAGTTATAAAAAACCCTTACGGTAGCGACCATTTCCCAATACTGCTGAGAGCACCAAGACAATACGAATCTCCACCACATGCTCCTCGGTGGAAGGTCAATGCAGCGGACTGGGATAAATTCCAAGCACTTACCAGTAAGCTCTCGTGGGCTGACATTTCATCGCTCGGAATTGACGGTGCCATCGAGTATTTGACTAATTTCATAATTGACGCAGCTTCTAAGTGTATTCCCCAAACAAGTGGACTTTCTAGCAAAGGCCGTGTTCCTTGGTGGAATGAACAATGCCGGAACGCACGTAGGCAGCAGAACAAAGCATGGAGGCAGCTTCGCGATTATCCTACTGCTGAAAACCTTGTCAGTTTCAAGAAAATCAAGTCCCAAGGTAGGAGAACACGCAGACAAGCCAGGAGAGACAGCTGGCAAACATTTTTATCAAGTATCAACTCGTACACGGATGAGGCCAAGGTTTGGAACAGGGTGAATAGAGTAAGAGGACGACAAACACATCCGCCTCCCCTGGTACACACGCAGGGAGACAGCCTGGAGGACCAGGCGAACCATCTGGGTGCACATTTTGAACATGTGTCCAGTTCATCACACTATTCTCCAGCGTTTAAAAGATACAAATCAGTAATAGAAAAACAAAAACTGGACCGAAAGAGCACCGGAAACGAGCCATATAACCTACCTTTCTCCCTAGCAGAGCTGCATGCATCACTCACCTGTTGCAACCAATCTGCCCCAGGCCCTGACCGTATACTATATGACATGTTGAAAAACCTACCCTCTGAAACGAAGAAAACCCTTCTCTGTCTCTATAACTCTATATGGACCTCCGGCGAGATCCCCTCTGCCTGGAAAGAGGCCATAGTGATCCCTATCCTGAAGCAGGGCAAGGATCCATCGTCCGTATCGAGTTACCGGCCCATAGCTCTAACAAGCTGGCTCTGCAAAGCTTTCGAGAAAATGATAAACCGTCGTTCTGATACATTTCCTAGACTCAACAAGCTGCTTGACCCATACCAGTGTGGTTTTCGCGAGGGTCGATCCACCATTGACCATTTGATACGGATTGAGGCACAGATACGTGAAGCTTTTGTTCACAAACAATTCTTCTTTATCTGTATTCCTCAGACATGAACAAGGCTACGACACCACATGGCGGTTTGGAATACTGAGAGACCTCTCCCACTTTGGTATACGTGTGGTAATATGTTCAATTTCATTGAAAAGTTAATCTGCTGAACTCGCACATTCCGTGTTCGAGTTGGCAATTGCATTATCACGACCTTTTGTGCAGGAAACCGGAGTGCCACAGGGTGGGGTGCTCAGTTGCACTCTCTTCATTATAAAAATGAATTCATTGCGTCTATACATCCCACGCAACATGTTTTATTCAACGTATGTCGATGATGTACGATTGGATTTAATATGCAAACCTTGCAATCTGTGAGCGGCAGGTTCAGCTTGGTCTGAACAGGTGGCTAAATGGGCAGACGAGAATGGGTTCTGCTAAATCCACAAAAGAGCACCTGCGTCCTTTTTCTAGAAAGAGAGGACTGTACCCTGACCCCCGACATTGACCTGCAAGGACGAGTCTACCTGTAAAAACGGAACAAATTCTTAGGCATAATTCTTGACACAAAGCTAACATTCATACCACACCTTAAACACCTAAAAAACAATGCATGAAAACAATGAATATTTTAAAAGTGTTGTCACGCACTACATGGGGTAGTGACAAAAAGTGTCTGTTAAACTTGTATAAAAGCCTCATACGAACACGCCTAGACTACGGGGCCATAATTTATCAGTCAGCCACCCCAACCGCGTTGAAGATGCTGGACCCCGTCCACCATCTAGGTATTCGCTTGTCTACAGGTGCCTTTAGGACAAGCCCTGTAGAAAGCCTTACGTGGAATCCCAATGAGTGGTCCACTCCACTTGCAGAGGACCTACACAGCTTTTATGTATTTCCTTAGAGTGATGCAAACAGTGAAATCCCTCATATTCCACCGTAAATGATTGTGTCAGCTCCCACCTCTTTCATAACCGACCTGCAGTAAGAGAGCCCTTCTCGTTGCGTGTGAGAAGTCTGGCTGAGGAAATGGATGTCCACTCTTTGAACATCGTCTAATGACACCACTATAGCGGTCTCACCGTGGCAGTGGCAGATTGTTAGACTGTGATTTGTCTTTTTTACATGTTACGAAAGCACGCCCCGGTTACACACATTCGAATGCACTTCCTTGAACTGCAGCATAATACTACCGTGTCCGGAATTCTACACCGATGCATCAAAGTCTCATGCTGGCGTCTCTTATGCAGCGGTTGGTCCATCATTTTCAGATGCCGACGCCGTGCACCCCCTAACGAGCATTTTCGCAGCAGAGGCTTATGCAATACTGTCGGCTCTTAAATACATCAAAGAATCGAAAATACCAAAAGCAATCATCTACACAGACTCGCTGAGCGTAGTAAAAGCCTTAAAATCTCTTAAGAGGCACAAAAATCCTGTAATAGTATCGCTTTATTCATTCATATGTAGTATTTATGCGTCTGGGCAGCATGTTGTGGTGGGGGTGCCAGGACACCGAGAGATCGAGGGAAATGTACTGGCAGACCAGCTTGCCACATCCATCAAGAAAAAAGCTGGCAACACATCTATGCTCGTCCCTGTTCTCGATATGAAGCCATATCTACGCAAGAGACTTCGAGTCCACTGGCAACGTTTGTGGGACGGCCAGACTCATAACAAGCTTCATTTAATTAAGCCCGTTTAGGGAACTGGCCATCGACCACGAAATTTAGAAGAAATGATGTCCTATTCTGTAGGCTCAGAATAGGACACATTACGGCACCATAATTGTCTGGAGGCGAACCCCCGACCTGTACTAGATGTGGGGAAGCACTCACTGTACTTCACATCCTAGTACAGTGTCCAATAATAGAACCTCAAAGAAAAAAGCACTTTGTTCAAGCCTATAAAGAGAATATACCCCTTCATCCAGCGATGTTTTTACATAACGACCCGATATTCAGAACGATTCAGTTTTTTAGCCTTTTTAAACGAAATAGACATTTTGCAAGTTCTTTGCCCGAGAGATTCCTAGCGGCGTCCTCTTTCAGAGGACGCTGCTGCGACCGCATATTTGAAATGCACTCTCCTCCAGGCCCTTGCTCCTAAGGGTCTCTGTGAGGCAGTAGTGCCTTGTATCGCTTACACCTTTTTATACTATATTCATTGTGCCCCTGTCACGTCATTGTCATGATTTTATTAATTTTGTCTGTTTTACGCACCTTTAGTGCGCAGGATTTTAGGCCCCTTTACAGCCACCCTACACCTACCCACTGTCATTGATCATACCATTGCTCACTCAGTACAATACGTCGTGGCGCTCTTTGGCCATAGCTGGCCCTTGCGCACAAAACAACATATATCACATCATTATCTCTCACAACAGCATCCATGGTGGCACAGTTCCTGTATACTAAGAGGTTGAATGCGTCATCGGAGATTCCGCTTCGGACATGTTAACGTCAAATTTACGGCAAAGCGCTAGAATATCCTGAATATACGAAATGTATGATTCAGTAGACGACTGCGCGCGAGAGCAAAGTTTTTTAGCGCTTAGCTGACGACCCAAGGGCTTGCCGAACAAGTCATTCAGTTTTTCTTTGCAAACGTCCCAGCTGGTCAGATCTTGCTCATGCGTCTTGTACCAGACGCGCGCGGTTATTTTCAGATAAATACAACGTGCGCCACCAATATCGTCTCATCTGTTCTGTTTGTTGAGACGCTCATACCGTGCAATCCAATCCTCGACGTCCACGTTATCTGTGCCACAGAAGGTGCCTGGATCTCGCGGAAGCGGTAAGATGACAGACGGCGGGGACGGCTGCTGCACGGTAGGTTCCGGCGCGTTGAGTGCTTGAGTGGCCATCGCCGAGGGAACAGCGCGGCGACCATTCGGAGTACCGTGCTTGGGTGATGGTGATAACCAGGCAGCGCGACCCGCACCTCCACCAGAAAATGTTGCACAAAAACGTATATTTACAAATATTTACAGGTACGGCGAGTATCACAGGCTTAACAGAAACCAGCCAAGATGGCGAGGAGCACCCTCTACTTCCTCTTCTGCGGTGCCGGCCTAATGCAGTCCTCTGCTTCCGTGCCGGTCTTCTATCTGGTGGCAATATAAAGCCTCAGAAATGTCTAGCGGGGACATCCTCCTAGAACTAAATGACAAAGATCAAGTACGAAAGCTCCTGGAACTTGCCAGTATTGGCGATGCCACAGTCACAATTTCAGCCCAAAGAACACTAAATACAAGCAGGGTGTGATATCCGAGGAGAACTTTCTCGGGTTGAGCGATGAGGAACTGCTAAAGGTTTCCAGAAACAAAACGTGACCAAAGTACAAAGAATTGTCATCTGCAGAAATGACCAAGAAATTCCCACAAAAACCCTCACCTTTGGAACAAGCGAAATACCTACCTCTCTGAATGCAGGGTACGTAAAAGTAAATGTCAGACCATATATATACCGAACCCCAGACGATGTTTCAAGTGTCAAAGGTTTGGACATGCTTCACACGCATGCCGAGGACAAACAACATGTGAAAAATGCAGCTCCAATGATCACCAGTCTGACAATTGCGAAGAAAAAATCTCGTTCTTTCAAGCAAGAAGGCTATTACCATGCCTTTCGAGAAGTTATGCCGATGCGACGCAGGTGTGGGGCAACGACACAGAGGCCTCGGGACTTGCGAGTCTTGAGAGCCCACGCACAGTGGTCCTGCAGTGACCCCTCCCGCCCCCGTGGTGAAGCAGCCAGTGCTGCTACATCCTCTTCGAAGGGCCTACAGACACCATTCCCGCACGGCCCTAAAATCAATCGAACTCCACGCCCGAGACACATGTCCCGGCGCCAAACGCTCGGTCCCCCAGCACCTCACAGAGATCGATGGAGGTCGACGCAAAAACCCATGTCGTCACGCCGAAGGACAAGCACTCTCTTGAGCGCGCAAAAAGGAACCAAACTCCCCAATAACCCGCTAATTAAGAAGCGATAACCTAAAGGTTATCGCTCTTTTGTGTTAGCCTTCTTAAGACCTATGTTATAAGACATCTTTCCTATCCCTATTCACTCGTAATCCCATTTTTTACCTTTCAGCTTCAAAATGGCTTTTATTGTCCACTGGAATTGCAGAGAACTCTTACGCAACTTAGGTGACATCAACGCAGCTAACTTCTCTCCTGTGGCCTGTTAAACAACTAAAAACTTTTTCATTAAACTTTTAAACATTAAAAAACGTTTTCAAAGGCTTCACTGTGGTACGGCGCGACCGTACCTAGGCGAGCCGGCTTTCAGGTGGTGTAGCCATTGTTCTGGCAGGGAGGTATCTCAGCTACAGAAGTTGGCATTACAGTCTCATAGAAGCCGTTGCTGTCACCATTTTAGAAAACAAAACCATATTACCCATTTGTTCACTATACATTCCTCCACAATCACATTGTGCTGTAAGAGACCTGGAGTTGATTTCAAACCATCTACCTGAACCTTTTTTAATAGCGGGATATTTTACTCCAGCAAATGACACTGGTGCTGCAACATACTGCTCCCCAAGCCCAGCAGCTACCGTAAAAACCGGAATATAGGTCGAACTTTTTTTCAAAAAGACCATTGCGAAAGTCGACCCTCGTTTTATATACCGGACATTGGCGGAAAACTACGGGAAGTTTTGCAACAATGGGCAGATGAAGTAACAGCCGTCTTCGCAATCGCATTCAGGCTGATTTTTCCATTTTGTTTCAAAATGAGCGGAAGCCGACGGGAATTCACCGTCGCCTTCCAAGAAAAGGCGATTCAGTACGCGGAAGCCCACGGCAACCCGCCAGGTTCCCGTGGGCTTCGTATCGTGTGACCATCGACCCGCGCGTTAGTCAGCACCCTTATCATCACGGCACGGAGCAGCATTTAAATAAATACTGTCACCATTGTGCAACCGGCTGAGTCGCATTTGTTTAAAGGTAAGGGTGTCTTTCGGTACTTTTGCCATTGAAAAAGATTTTTTTTCATTTTTAGAATTGGTTAGTTGGGGGTCGACCTATATTCCGGTTCGACCTAATAGTCCGGTTTTTACGGCAGCTATACGCAGTCTCGATCTGGCGCTGTGTCCCCCATCCATCATTACCGATTCCAATGGAGTTTTATCGACAATCTCTTTGGTAGTGACCATATGCCTGGATTCATAAAACTAACAACCACGCTATTTATCCTACCTTCTAGACCACCCCGTTGGAAACTTCACCTAGTAAATTGGATTCTCCACCGAAAAAGCCAGTCTAGATAAAGTGATCTTAGATGCGAATGAGAGGATTACTGCTTGCATAGTTGCTGCGGCGGGATAGGCTATTCCGCAATATTCTGGATTTTTAAGGAAAAACTAAAACCCTCGTGGACGAACGACTGCGCAGAAGCTAAAAAACTTCAAAACAAAGCGTGGGGTATCTTCCGAAGATGCCCAACACAAGATAATATTTTATCATTCAAGAAAGCGAAGGCGACGTATACCCGTAGGCAAGCAGAAAGAAATTCACGGAAAGTCGCATCTCACTGATTAACAGTTCATAACATCCAAGAAAATGTGGGACCAGGTTCGCAAGTTTAGGGACGACTATGCTCCCTACACGAACCCCATACTCTAAAATCAGGACATGAACAAGTGTACAGGGAAGAAGCAGACATATGGGCCAGCACTTAATCATATCTACGAGGGACGTTCGGAAGTAAGTGTCGTCATTTATTTTCGCACGGACGCTTTATTGCCAAAACAAAATACACCATGCATTTGAACTATACACCTCGCACTATTTTTCCATAGTTGCCACCGACATTGAGGAATTGTCGTAGCGAGTAATCAGTTTGAAGACACCACCCTGGTAAAACTCGGTTCCCTGCGATGCAAGGAATTGTCGCACAGCCAGCTCCACCTCAGCATTTGACGAGACATGACCTCTTAACCATACATGATTTGTAGGCGTTCATGGATGACGGACGCACCAGTCCAACGTACCCATTCATACCGGATAACAGTTCGCACTTCCACTGGCGACCATGTTGCCAGGACACATCTGTCTGCCATTGTGATTTGTACTCGAATAACCTCGGACACGCCGCCCTGTGCCACTCTCTCCTCTTCAGCGCTCTGCGTATGCGTCATTCGTCCGCCGCTGACGCGCTTTCCGCCGTAGAACCAGCTACGGAAGTGGATTCTTGTGGCGATTGTCTTACTTCACCTGGTGTACCACGTTCTCTTGAAAAAAATGAGGAAACTTACTTTCGGACGGTCCCTCGTAGCTCAGCAAACTATTCCGCAACGTTCCTAAAACACAAACAGTCCGCAGAAAAACAAAAGCTTCCGACAACGGGAAGTTAATGTCCCTTTAATACTCCATAAAATAAACAGAGTAATCTCTTCGGGTAAGAAGAAAGCTCCGAGTTCCTAACAAAATACATCACACAATGCTAGCCCACCTGTCTCAGAAAGCGGTGGAGGCTTTGTTGCGTTTTTCAACACGATCTGCGAAACAGCTAAAATGCCTGCAGAGTGGAAAAGGCTGTTATTGTTCCCTTCCTGAAAGCTGGAACGTCACCAAATACTCCCAGCAGCTATGGACCTATAGCACTACCGAGTTAGTGGTAGATTTTATGGCGCAAGGGCAACTGTGGCCAAAGAGCGCCAAACACAAGTTTGACGATGGTCGACTCAGGTTAGTAAGCAGTAAAAGAGAAGGATAAGAAACAGTGGTGTATAGGGCCTAAAATAATTGAGTAATGATATATTTAATGATTATGGGAAAAGCGTATGGCATTTACAAGGTCACACCAGCCTCAGCAACAGTCCTTGTAAGGGCAAGGAGTGCCGGAGTGCCTGACATTGAGATAAAAAAAATCTCAGCCATTTCCTCGCGAGTGAGACAAGGCTGAGTTCAATGGAAATGTGAATTGCACGTAGGAAGCCTACACTCGCTAAAAACTTAAAAACTCTTTTAGTGAAACATTTGGCAGTCGCCGAGAAAGAAGGACGGGTGCGGAGGTATTTCATTTCTGTACAGTTCTGGGAAGTGACGTCTCCTGTCTGGTTCTAACCTATTGCACATAATTAGGACATGAATGACGGACAGTCGATCACCACATTTTGGACAGTGCCGGTGCTGGGAGAACTGTTTTAACAGATGTGAATGTGTTGCATGTGTGTGTCCTATTCTAAGCCTGCATAGTGCAACCTCTTTATAGCTGTCGCGTTTCTCGGTAGCACATCTTCCTATAATGGGCTTTATTGTGGTAGTTTGTTTTCAATTGCTGCATCCCATTCTTCTGCCATTGCCTACGGATTCTGTTTCTAATGT
Source organism: Dermacentor silvarum (assembly GCF_013339745.2). Classification (NCBI taxonomy): domain Eukaryota; kingdom Metazoa; phylum Arthropoda; class Arachnida; order Ixodida; family Ixodidae; genus Dermacentor; species Dermacentor silvarum. Next base: position 14,348,036 of record NC_051162.1, read on the forward strand.
GTGGCCTGAGGTCCTCGTAGGGTACATGATCTATGTCAATAGAATTACGGAGAGCAGCTGACTGCGCAAGTGTGTCCGCTACCTCATTGCAGCTATGTGGCGGTGTCCCGGTACCCAGCATAGTGTGATTTGAGTTTAGATTTGTGAGCCAACATAAGACATTTGAAGGAAATTAGTCACTGGATTTTTATGCTTTTTACCGGATGACAACGCAGTCACCGCACTGAGGGAGTCAGTGTATATGATGGAGGCTGTTTGTTTCTTCTGTAGGATGTGCCTTACGGCAAGGAGGATGCCACAGCATTCTGCAGTAAATATGCTTGTATGTTCGTCCATTCTTTTCCGATTCGGCGAATTGAGGGCCATGTGGCGGCACATGCGACAGCTGAGGACTTACAGGCGTCAGTGTAATATCGGCACATCTGTATTTTGCCTGCAAGTAGATAAAGTGCTGATCTATTGCGAGCGGATGCCCATGTTTGCCCACCTCAACAAATGACATATCACAGTTAACACGGTGTATTTCCCACGGCGCAATGGTGTCCTTATGGGAGACCACCTGGAGGTTGGAGACCGGTATGTGCAGGATTTCAATGTGTGCTGCGACTCTAACGGGATATGGTGGCGTTGCTGATGGCCGCCTCAAGAACAACTGGGTGTTGGTTGTGTCCCGCAAGAGTTCACCAGATGGATGCTCTGCATGAGAGCGCACCTTAGTCACATACAGTATGCTTGTGCACTGCCTTCGTCGTTCCAGTGACCATCTGTTCGCCTCAACATACAGGCTGGCTATTGGGCTAGTTCTGAAAGCACCAGTGGCCAGACGGAGCCCAAGGTGGTACACGGGGTCAAGCATCTTTAGCGCAGACTTTGACGCTGATTCGTACACTACCGAGCCATAGTCAATACGTGACAGGACAAAGCTGTTCGTTCAGAAGGTTCAGTAGACAGTCACGGTCTGTACCCCATGACTGATGGGAAAGTATCTTTAGTAAGTTCAGTGCTTTCAAGCATTTCAATCACAACTGCTTGATACGTTGTGCAACAAAGGTGAGTTTTTTATCGACCACAACACCTAGAAATTTGTGATCTTGTTTAACGGCTATGGTATGCCCGTTCAGTGTGATGTTGGGGTCTGGCCTAATGCCACGCTGATGAGAAAACGGTAAACAGACCGTTTTTCCACAGTTGAATTTAAACCCATTTTCATCTGCCCAGCTTGAGAGTTTATTTACCCCCAATTGAATTTGCCATTCACAGATGGCCAAGTTGCAGCATTTGAAACTGATGAGGACATCGTCTACGTAAACAGAGTAAGATATCGTTTTGGGCAACACACTGTTTAGGGAGTTCATTTTAACTATGAAAAGCGTGCAGCTGAGAACGCCACCTTGGGAGAGGCCATTCTCCTGTATGAACCGCTTCGATATAGCATTTCCAAGACGAACCACGAAGGTGCGTTCGGAGAGGTAGCTTTCTATAGTATTGAGCATGTTTCCCGAGACTCCAAGAGAATGCAGATCACGGAGAATGCCATAACGCCAGGCCTGTCATAAGCTTTTTCCGGTCAAAGAATACGGAAAGACAGTGTTGTTTGTGGATAAAGGCATCCCTGACATAGGACTCAAATTCTACAAGTTGGTCAGTTGTCGACTGACCAGACCTGAATCCAGCTTGACGTTGGTCAAGAAGGCCATTATATTCAAGGAAATACACGAGGCGGCGATTTATCATTTTTTCAAAGACCTTGCACAAGCAACTAGTCAAGGCAATGGGCCTGTAGCTAGCTGCAAGTGTGGCTTCTTTTCCTTGTTTAAGAATGGGTATGATGACAGCCTCTTTCGAAGCTTTGGGTAGGCGCCCAAAGGACCATATCTTGTGAACAGAAAGAGGATGGTGATGAGGGTGTGTTCATGTATGTGCTTCAGCATGCCATATGTAATCCGGTCTGGGCCTGCTTGATTGCCACATGTTCCAGAGCCGCCTTCAGTTCCTCTATAGTGAAAGGGCTATTGTACCCTCCTGGGATGGCCTTTTATCACGGATAGGTTTCCGCTCTTCCGCTAGCTTGTGTCGCATGAAGGAATCTGTATAATGTGGTGAGCTGAAAATATATTCAAAATATTGACCTATGCATCTGCTTGGTGTTCCAGTGCATCACCAGCAGTGCTGACCAGAGGCACTGAGTGGGCACTGCGCCCTTGAAGTGCTCTAAGTCTGTTGTACACTTTATGTGTATCTGTGTAGGAGTTTACAGATGAGATGAATGACTGCCAGCTTTCTTGTTGGATGCACGTCGGATACGCCTGCCGTTTGCTTTAGCATGCTTGAAGTCTATTAGATTATCAACTGTAGGATACCTGCGGAGTTTTGACCATGCTTTGTTTTGCTTCTCACGGGCATTCTTGCACTCCGCATTCCACATGGTCTTCGTTGTTTTGTGTTTTATTTGATGTCTGTGGGATTGATTTCTCTGCAGTCTCTAGAATATGCAGTGTGATCATGGATTTAAATTCGTCTATATCTAGGTCTGCGATTGATGAACTGGGCAGTTTTGAGAGTTCTCGGAACTTCTTCAATCAGCAGGCTGTTCTTTAAATTTCCTTTGATTATTTTACACACAAATTTATGTTTCCTGTGTGTTTTAAGGAAACAGGAAAGTGGTTGCTACCATACAAATTATCAATAACAACCCACTCAGTGGTTGCCAAGAGCAGCGGAGAGCCAATAGCAATGCTGTGTATGAGTTGTGTGCTATATTTAAAATGTTGGCTCTTTCCCATTAAATATACAGGAACCGGAGGACAATAGAAATTTTTCGATTAGCGCACCTCGGGAGTCAACTCTTGAACATCCCCATAGTGGGTGGTGCGCATTGAAATCTCCAACCAACATGAATGGATCCGGGAGCTGGACAATAAGTTTTTTCAAGTTCTTCGACGGAGAGGTGATGATCCGGAGGGATATAGTGAACATACAGTTATTATTCTACCAAAGTTAGAGCCCGTATCGCCACTGCCTCTAAATCGGTAACTAGAGTGATACTCTGACTGGGAATTGTGTTCTGCACGACAATAGCGACGCCACCCGATTTGTGGGCAGTGCCTTGCCTGTCTTTCCGGTATACCGCATATTTTTGAGAAAGTTTGTGCGTGTTCGGTTTAAGTGTGTTTCCTGTAGGCAAAGTATGTTGGTTGGTATTGTGCATGTATTTCATATATGTCATCCAGATTCCTGAGTAGCCCTCGACAGTTCCAGTGTATAATGCTCTCAGCAGCCATTTTTGCGAGTGATAAGGGGACGGGTTTTTCAAGTGTCACCGCCTTTATTAGGCGGCTTGACTGGCGGATGTTTTTTTCTGTTTGAGGCGGTCTAGGAAACTCCGCCTCTCTTTGGGGGACTCTCTCAGCGTCAGAGACACCGAGGATCCCGGGGTGACTTCCATTGCTTCCGGCGGAGACTCGGAAGCGGAAGAGGGTTTGTCAAGAGGGGTAGACTCCCTCTCGGTTGTCTGTGTTGTTCCAGAGGTGTGCGAGAAGTTGACCTCTGGAACTTGGAAGGTTGGTGCAGCCGATGGCTGCTTGCTGGGGGGCCGAGAAAGGCGCGCATCAGCAAAGCTGTACTGCGTGCCCACCGTAACTAGACGCCGCCCGGCCCCCCGGCGCGCTGCGTCAACGTAAGATCTTGCGGAGAGACGCGAGAGCTTCTTCCGGGCTTCAGGGAGTGATGTTTTCGGTTACCTTGATTTGGATGATTTTTTTCTCATTTTGGAACATTTGACAGGCTCGTGAGTATGCGGCGTGCGGCCCATGACAGTTGGGACATACTGTTTCAGTGGCACTGCAGCTGTCGGTTGGATGCTCGTGAGCACCACACTTTGCACAGGTGAGTTTTCCGCGACATGTGTTGGATCCGTGTCCGTACTTTTGGCACTGAAAGCATCTTCTCGGGTTTGGGACATATGGGCGGGCTTTGCAGCGAATGAACTCTGCTTTCACAGCCTCTGGTAGACGGGGACGATTAAAAGTCAAGACAATGTGGGGTGTCACTACATCTTCACCGTTTCGCCTTATGGTGATGCGGCGTAGGGCGATGACACCTTGATCTCTGAAGCCATCGAGGAGGTCAGAGTCTGTTTCGCGGAGCAGATCACGTTCTGATATAACGCATTGGACGGTGTTTAGACTGCGTTGGGGGGGTAATGGACACCTGTAAATGAGCAAACTGCTTTTGCTTGAGGAGTATGTAGGAATGATTTTTCTGTGACACTTCAACAAGAAGATCACCGGATGACAGTTTCTTTGCTTCATAGTTTTTTCCTATCAGTTTCGCAAGGGTCCTAGCAATAGTAAAAACGGACATTCCAGCTACAGAGTCGTTGTCTACAAGAGAGTGAATAATCAGGAAACGTGGAAAGTGGTCACAGTCACTTCGAGTTCTGTCGGAGATTTCTTCGGTGCGGCCCCTTTTCAGGGACCGATCAGGTTTTTTGGAAGAAGTACTCATACGATATGGGTATGCCGACGGTTCCTAGAAAGTCACCCGTGTTTCACCGTCTTATTCACAGGAAGGTCCCGGGCTCGCCGCCTGGTAAACAGACGAAGAGCCCGTCGGCCGGAGCTTGACCATGGCCCGACCGCCACTTTTCGCCACGGTGCGGATGACAGCTTCGGTATGGGGGCTAAGGGTCCGTGGTGGCGCCAAGCACCATCACATTGATACTCAAGGTGCCCTTGCGGGAGCACTACCAAGTTGCCTCGCAAATCATAGAAAAGGATAAGAAATATAAAACTGACATACGTTCTCCAAAGAGATAACTTACTAGATAATCATCAATGTGGTTACAGGAAAGGCTACTGAGGTCATCTTGTTCGTCTTCAACATACCATACGTGAGGCATTCCTTTAAAAACAACACTGCCTAGCAGTCTCAATCATAAACCACATGGAGGTATGGTATTCTACAAGATCTAGCAACACTAGGAATACGCGGCACGATGCTCAACTGTCTGGCCGATTTTTTGTCAAGCCAAACATTTCAAGTCCGTCTGGGGGCAACTTTGTCCCGAGTCTTTGTCCAAGAAAATGGCGTCCCACACGGTTGCGTATTAAGTACCACTCTTTTCGTGGTGAAGATGAACTCCACAAATTCAGTTATACCTTCCAACATTATGTACTCTTTATACGTCGACGACCAAAGGGCATGTCGTGCCTCGGGTATACCTAAATGCGAAAGGCAAATTCAGATAACAACAAACAAGTTGACGCAATGGGCCGATAAAAATGGATTCCGTTTTTCTACACAAACAACTGGCAGTCGTATTTGCACACACGAGGGGGTTACACCTAGACCCAGCTCTCAAACTAAATCGAAGCTCGTTACGGTTAAGCATGAACAAAAGTTCTTAGGAATCATTTTCGATAGTAAATTAAACTTCATAGCCCACATTAACAGCATAAAAACTAAGGGAAACAAAGCACTTAATATACTGAAGGTCCTATCACGTAAGCATTCGGGCGCCGACCGAACGTGCCTGTTACGCATTTACCGCTCTGTCGTGCGCAGCATTCTGGACTACTGTTGCATAGTTTACGGGTCAACAAGGTAGTCGTACATCAAACGTGTTGATCCCATACATAACCACCGACTGCACTTAGCAACTGGTGCGTACAGGACCTCACCACTCGAAAGTTTATATGCTGAGAGCAAACTAACCTTGCCTGGAACGCCGAATAGCCCTGCTCACAGTATCTTACAGGTACGTCCTAAAAACTATAGCTAAACCGAAACATATATGCCACACCATTGTTTCTCATATCACGAACAGAATAGACTACATGAATAAAGCGCACACTATAAGATCACTTTTCCTCCGATTTGAAGAAATATGCAAAGAATATGATGTACCAAACGAGGCGCTCAACATTGCTCAAACACCAAAAAGATTGGCTCCATGGTGTGATTTCACATTTCTGCGACATTGCCCTGACACATCACAAAAAGAACCAATGCGTGGGTACATTATGCAGGAATTACTAGCACTACAAGAAAAATATAATTACCATATTGAATTTCATACGGACGGCTCAAAAATACACGAACACACTGGAAGTGCCGTTGTATCGAAAAACTCGGAATCTTGCTTTAGACTGCCACAGTTTGTCTCAGTTTTTACAGCTGAAGTATATGTCTTGTTTATAGCCGTAAAATAAATACAGTATAATTGTCTAGGAATTACAAAAAGCAGTAATATAGACAGATTCTTTTAGTGTACTAAAGGTCCTGCATCTAATATTTGAATATGAACTTTTGAAGGAGACATTTTGCCGATGCTGCTAGGAGCAGAGGAAAATGACAAGCTAATCGGCCTGGCGTGGCTGCCGAGCGCCATATCCCCGGAAATGAAAGGGCAGATAAATTAGTCGCAGGGGCGGCACACAAAACATCAGTAATTATGAAGGTACCTATCAAAGATTCTATCCACAGATGTCGCACAGCTTTCAACTCAATGTGGCAGGACGAATGGGACTCCGGGGGACACAGCAAACTTCCAACCCTTAGGCCTATTCTACAAGAATGGAAGTCGTGTTATCACCAAGAACGTTTTATTGAAGTGATATGTCGTCTTCGTATAGGACACACACACTTGACTCACTATTTTTCACTAAAAGGAGAACAAGTTGAGTGTGAACAATGCAAGGAACCTCTCACTGTGAATCACATTGTAATCACATGCCGGGCGTTCGATGATGTATAGTGTTTAATGGCGCAAGGGCCAGGTATGGCCAAAGAGCGCCATGCCAGTGTTAGTAGGTTTGACGTGGACGTAGATGAGACGTGGCTGTAAAGGGACCTAAAATAATCGCTGTAAAGTGCGCAAAATATTCAAGTACTAAAATCATGGCAGTGACCAATGAGGTGTACTATGAACATGTAGCATGCATTGCGAAGGAATGATACGATTTGAAAATATGACAGATCCAAGACTTGGCCAGAAGCACGAGTGCCTAAACAGAGCCCTTGAAACACAAGGGCCTGGAGGCAGGTGCTATAATAAACTATCACTGCTACATCCTCTGCAGAGAGGATACGCTAAGAACTTATTGGGCTAATAACGTGTAGCACATCATTCAAGAAATCGAGGACTGCTTTGGCATTAAAAAGCGGTTCTTCACCAATAATATCATGGGATGAAGAGGGATATTGTAGCGGTATGCTACAGGAAAATGTTTCCTTCTCTCGGTTTCGGCTTCCCGACACTCCAAGAGGACGTGGAGGACGGTCAGCCTCTCGCCACATCTTCCACAGGTTGGTGGTTCATCACCACTCAGCAAAAAATGTGGGTGCCGTACGTCTGTCCTATTCTGAGACGACAGAATATGACGTCAGTTCGTCGTGTTTTCGTTACGGGGGCCAGAAAACTATCTGTGGTTTAATTAAGTGAAGCTTATTATCTGTTTCAGCGTCCCGCAAGCGTTGCCAGTGGCTTCGCAGTTTCTTTCGTAGAAAAGGTTTCAAGTCTGTTACGAGAACAGCAGCTGTAGGGTTAATAGCGGGTGAAGTGACTGATGTGGCCATTTGGTCGGCAAGAACGTTGCCCTCGATGCCTCTATGCCCAGGCACCCAGCATATAACGACATGCTGGTTAGATGCATATGCTCTACTACACAGACGGAATAGAGCTCAATTAGTACAGGATTTTTCTGGTTAGAGGGCGACTTCAAGGCTTTCACGACACTTTGAGAGTCTGTAAATATGATAGTCCTTTGAAGCTTTGATTTCTTTATATGCTTTACAGCTGACAATAGTGCGAGGCCTCAGCCGTAAAGATACTTGTTTCTGCATCGAGTACGCCGGATTTCGAGAAGGACGGGCCGACAGCTGCATAAGATACTCCGGCATGTGATTTAGAAGCGTCTGTGTAAAATTCTGTGCACGAGTACTTGGACTGTAATTCTAGGAAATGAATTTGGACTTCTACCTCCGAAGCGTGCTTTGTAACTTCTACGAAGGATATATCACATTCTAC